>NC_085874.1:31703069-31708069 GCF_034702125.1 Engraulis encrasicolus
GAGTGTGTGTGTGAGAGAGAGAGAGAGAGTGTGTGTGTGTGTGTGTGTGAGAGAGAGAGAGAGAGAATGTGTGTGTGTGTGTGTGTGTGTCTGTGTGCGCGCCCGTGTGTGCGTGTGTGTGTGTGTGTGTGTGAGTGATTCTCTAACTCGTCTACACTTTTAAGTCCGTGGATTTTATTTGGCAATTCCACTAACTATTAACTGCATCCAATGATGTTTTGGACATTAGAAAACATTTATCTTTCATATAATACAGAAAGTGTAGACATAGCATTATTTCCCTCAGCAAGAATGAATATTTAATACTGGTTTTGGGCGTTTTCATGCCGTCCTGTTTTCCAAATGTCAGATTCAGTCTTCATATTAGCATGTAAAGAAACTTGTTTTGCCCAAGACGATTGCAAATGTTGATTCACAGTAATCATCACAATATGACAAAACTGTCAGAAAGACCACTGTCCTTTCCATTATACATGAAATTTGCCATTTTGTGTGTGTCCACGAAAACTGTGTTAACCGTGTCACGGTCTGAAACCTCCTCCATAAATCAGTAATGGTTTGGTCTTAGGCCATACGAATAACATCACGTGATGTCATAACCTCTTTGGCAGGATACGGGAAGACTTTTTGGTAAATTTTGAGCTCCATCCTTCCATAATTTAATCCATTCTTTTTCATGTTCTCATAGCGGGAAAATTGCCTGTCAACGGTGTTATCAACATATTCATAAGAATCTGAATTAGAAATCACATGTAGAAAAACACAGATAAAGCATACAGATACATGAATTGATTAAGGTGTTGTGGTGGAACTTCTGAGGTCCTCAGTTAGCACAACACCATAAAAATGGCTGAAATGTCAACGGTGTTACCGTCAATGGTGTTACAATTAAGTATGACAGTCAGGGTTGCCAGATGAGGCTGATGATTTCCAGCCCAAAAAATGATCAAAATCCGCCCTAAAAACCCGCCCAATTCTATTGATTTATATGGCAGTGGGAAGGTTTTTCTGATAGATGCCATTTTTACCCGCACACGGCCATCCTAAGCAGCCCAATTGGGCGGGAACCAGCCCAATCTGGCAACACTGATGACAGTTGAGGAGGAGTATGTTTTTGCCAATTTATATCCATATTGACAGACAAACAAACAAAATAATTTGTGTTCTAGGGAGATGGGTTTGTCTGCTCTGTTTTTTCTCCTAAAAAAGTGCCGACTTGTTCCCCTGCACTGTTGACCGTAACACAGTTGAGTAACACGGTTGACTGTTTTGAAAGT
Organism: Engraulis encrasicolus; assembly: GCF_034702125.1. Taxonomy (NCBI): domain Eukaryota; kingdom Metazoa; phylum Chordata; class Actinopteri; order Clupeiformes; family Engraulidae; genus Engraulis; species Engraulis encrasicolus. The sequence continues at coordinate 31,704,347 of NC_085874.1, forward strand.
GTTTTTGCGCTATTGATCCCTTATGTGTTGGAAAAATCCTATGAACATACACTAGGGATTATCTCTGGAGAAGGAAGTCTTGTGTAAGGAGGGTGACTATATTCAAATCAGACGTTACAGGGATTTATGATGAAAAATGTGTCAGTCTGTATCACAGTGACTCATAAAATCCTACTTATGAAGCTCAACAATCACATTTTCTATATCAGTTACACGGATTAATGACAACATTACTGATAAGGGACATAAGCACTTTCAAACATATATTGTTTCAACTCTGTAGTATTTTTATATATGTTTGAAATGACATAGTATTTGTCCATAACACTGTTGACAAAATAATTAAGCAAATGTTCGCTTTCATTGGAGTATTTATCAAATGATTTAAGATTAAGCTTGGCAATTTGTTTGTTTGGAAACTTAAATATATACACTATGTAAACATCTAGGTCATTTAGTTGAAAAAAAATACTGATAATTGACATTTTGCTTTTGCCAAAAGCGTAGGGGAATCGTAGAATCACTCATGTGTGTGTGTGCGTGCGTGTGTGTGCGTGCGTGCGTGTGCGTGCGTGTGCGTGAGAGAGTGCGTGAGAGAGTATATGTGTGTGAGAGAGAGAGAGAACTTGTGTGTGTGTGTGTGTGTGTGTGCGTGTCTGCGTATGTGTGTGTGTGTATGTGCATGTGTGTGTGTGCGTGCGTGCGTGCGTGTGCATGCGTGTGCGTGCGTGTGTGCATGCGTGCGTGTGTGTGTACGCGTGCGTTTGTGTGTGTGTGCGTGCGTGCGTGCGTGCGTGCGCGCGTGCGTGTGTGTGTGTGCGTGCGTACGTTCGTGTGTACATGTGTGTGTGTGCGTGCGTGCGTGTGTGCGTGTGTGTGTGTGTGTGTGTGTGTGTGTGTGAGTGTGTGTGAGAGTGTATTGCCCAAACAAACCTGTGCCTCTGCTTGTAGGAGGACTCGTCCCCCGAGGAGCCAGGTAAGCAGTCATGTGGTCTAAGCACTAACCCCCATACTCTACCAGGCATTAATACACACCCTACCCTACTGCATCTGCATCCTGTCTCAGCGGACACACACACACACACTCACACACACGCACGCACACACGCACGCACACACGCGCACGCACACACACACACTCACACACACACACACACGCACGCACAAATACACAAATACACATAGATAGGCAAAGACACACACACGTAAACAGACATGCACACATACATTGCACACATACATTTATACATACACATAGACACACATGCTCACACATTCAAACGTTTATGTGTGCGCGCACACACACACTCACACACAAATACACATAGATACTCAAAGACACACACACGTAAACAGACATGCACACATACATACATGTCAACACACATGCACACACTCTCTCTTTCACACACACACACTCTCACTCACACACACACACAGACAGACGTGCACACACATACACGCACGCATGGGCATCATGTGCGATGCAGGGTATACACACCAGCTCAGTCACACACACGAGACCTAGGCATCCACTTTTGTTCACATCCAATTGGATTCTAATGTGACCAAGATGTGAAGTTTACATCTGAGCACTCAATGAGAAAAAACAAACTTTCATAAAATGGAGAAATTGAGAACGTTGGATTTGTCATTTGATTTTAAATACCATTTTGTCCAGAGCGACCCCCCTTTTCTCCATACACTATGAGTGGATGCCATGAAAAAAATGGGCCGAGTTGTGTCTGGGACTGTCTGGTGGTTTACCCTGGTGTCCAACATTGAGACCTGAGTGAGGACATTAATTTTGACGCTTTGTGACATTAATTTGAGACTTTGCGCGTCACCGCTGCTGCTACCGCTGCTGCTGATATGGTGGAGGAATGGGTGAGTGGGAATTCAGCCTCTCGGAATACCAACTTATATGGCCGGATCACTTTTTTTGCTCGCAGCTTCTCAAGCAAGACAACAGAATACTAAGCGCTGGATCATCATTCTTAACATTAGAACTGCACCCATTATGACATCACCGTGCATCGGAATGTATGAGACGCTGGCCCCCGTTACCAACATTCCATCTTAGTTACCCATTATGTCAACAGAATGGTGTGGGACCATTGAGAGTAAATAGAATGGAGGCCAAAATTCTATTTCATTGTTGAAGCCAAGTTGGAGCCAAGGTTGGACCCAAAAAGACCAAAAAATGGCCAAATCCCATTCATTCCTATGAGAGACATAAAACCCTGTATCTCCCTTAAATGCCACTCCAGGGGGATCATTTTTCGCTCAACTAGTAGGTCCCCTTGCTCTCCAACTTACCAGGGTGGTGATTTTTTGTGGTGATGTTTTATTTTAGAGAGATATTAAAAGTTAAATTGACCAATGAGCATCAGAACATGGTTTGATTGTCAGTTAGAAGTCTTGTTGTTGTCCAATCAGCACCTGCGTTTGGCGTTGCTAAGGTGGAATGTAAGTTGGAATGTTCCCAAATCTGGCTTCAAAGCGTTGAATGGCAAAATAGCGTTGATTTGGCGTCCATTCTATTTACTGTCAATGTGTGGGACCTTGCCATGTGTGTTTAGAATGGACTTGAAGTATAGCATGGCTACTGCAATTACGCACAAACCTCTGCCACAGATAAATCACACACACACACACACACACACACACACACACACACACACACACACACACACACACACACACACACACACACACACACACACACACACACACACACACACACACACACACACACACACACACCATTTATGTCTGTCTTTATGTGTGTCTGTCTCTGTCTCTCTGTCTCTCTCTCTCTCTCTCTCTCTCTCTCTCTCTCTCTCTCTCTCTCTCTCTCTCTCTCTCTCTCTCGCTCTCTCTCTCTCTCTCTCTCTCTCTCTCTCTCTCTCTCTCTCTCTCCCTCCCCCTGTCACATACACACATACCATGTCTTCCATGTAGTGTCATGTGAACTACGCAGGCTGCCATCGAGAATGGGTCTTGAGACCTAAAGTGGACCCGGTATGGGAGAGCCCAGGGGATTCATGCCCAGTTTTAGTCGCCCTTCTTGGGCCACATACGGATGATGGCTCCCTGGGGTCTATGCTTCTTCTTCTTGCCTCAGCGTAGCACAGCGGCAGATTCCTGGGCCCCGCCTCTGGTCTCTCCTAGCCTGATTATCATCGACTTTCAAATCTCTTTGAGGCTTGGTCTGACCAAGAGCATAACAATGAATGTTTCCCAAACGACATGGTTGACCGGACCGCCTCGATTTGAGGAGTCGATGATAATCAGGCTAGTGAGAGCCTGGAGTAGCGTAGCATAGCATGCAGGTCCCCTGTGCTCTTTCCTCCCATGCTGGACCGGCTCCTGGAAAGAGACTTAACCATCAAAACACACACTTGACCTTTCACCCCCGCGTACGTCCATATATGGTCGTCCTTCAGCGCTGGCAGCGACCCCTCCTGCCTAAATATTATTGTAATGCTCATGCATCGCAGCACTCTTAAAATAGGCACGCACGCAGCGTGTGTGTGTGTGTGTGTGTGTGTGTGTGTGTGTGTGTGTGTGTGTGTGTGTGTGTGTGTGCGCACGCAGCGTGTGTGTATGTGTGTGTGTGTGTGTCTGTCTGTGTCTGTCTGTGTGTTTGTGTGCGTCTCTGTGTGTTTGTGTGTGTTTGTGTATGTGTGCGTCTGTGTGCGTCTGTGTGTGCGTCTCTGT
>NC_085874.1:31713069-31718069 GCF_034702125.1 Engraulis encrasicolus
GTGTGTGTGTGTGCGTGTGTGGATCATTTCCAATGCCTGTTGAGTGCTGTATCTCTGCATCTTCGTTCCTTGGAGAGGAGCTTCTTTCACCACAAAATTCTTGAGGGAAGTGAAGCAGTAGTCCACATGCACTGGTATTTATCCATCTAACAATTGCCAGGTTGCATTCATATGAGTCGTTATGGTCACATGGCATGGGAGATTCACACGTTACAGTTTTTCTCGATTGGTTTGGCTAATTTCTCGAAACTGAGATGACATTCTCAAAACAACACGGACAAATCCCCAAACCAACTTGCAATTTCCCAAAACAGAATGGCATTTTTCATTTTTCAGATATCAAATGTTTAGTACATTTCTGCAGATGGATATGTACAAATACCCTTCAGTTGACACATTCAGCATAGATTTAGCACATTTTCCAAATAAATTGACCTTGCTTATCTAAACGAATTACACAATTCTCAGTCTAATGGTTGCCCTCTCCAAAACACGTCAGCATTATTTCATTGTGTAAGTCATCATATGCAAAGTGGTCTACGCAATTCCCAAAACAGTCAAGGACATCATATTTTAAGAATTTCATTACATAGTAAATGTTCAACAGGTCAGATGGTATTGTAACTTTACTAGTTAGTAGAAAATAATTTTACAACAGTGTATACTACAGTTTCCTCTGTTATTTGGCTAATTTCATGACATTTTTTCAAACGAGATTCTGTTTTGAACAATTGCTAGTTGCTTTGGCATTTGTCCATGTTATTTTGTGAATGTTATCTCTGTTTTGAGAAATGAGCCAAACCCACGAGAAACCTGTGATATATGGGCATTACTTTCTGTATATGAATTTACAGTAAAGAAAGTTACTGATAAATGTCCTTGGTAAATTATCTGTGTTGTCAAACTTCAATGGTTTCACTCACTTTTTCATTTTTATACATAGTCGAAATCTGTTAGCTGAACGTAGATAAAACACCTAACCATTTTGACTGGCAGTGCTTACACAATGGCAAAGGGACAATTTATTTTTGGGGTACTGATGATATATGTGGGGAAGAAATTTAGTTTTGACACGTGGGTAAACTGTTTTTGGGGTGATATGAGCGAGTGATGAGGATCCATGTAGTTATGCTGAACCATCCAGTTTATTTTGACAGAAGGACTAAATGAATGCAAATGAGCCAAAGCAATTGAGAAGGATCTATGCCATTTCGATGGTACTGACTATTTATATGTGAGACGGTTTAGTGCTGATGCAAGAATGAGGTGTTTTGGGAGGTATATGACATTTTGCTAGTTATCTGAACTGTTGTGCAGAAGTGTAAGAATGTTTGGCCAAATGACCCAATGGTTATAGGAATGTCATCTCAGTTTCAAGAAAAGAGCCAAACCAATCGAGAAAAACCATTATCTGGTTGCAGTCATATGATACGTCATGATCACATGGGACATTCACAAGTTCATTGATGACTTATATGAAGAAAATGTGCTGACATGTTTTCAGGACAACCATTACACTGAGAATCAACCAATTGGGATAGATCAGCAAGGTACATTCATTTGGAAATTCTACTAAATGTAAGCTGATTGTGTTAACTGTAGGATACTTGTACATAGCCATTTGCAAGGATGTACTAAATGATTGAGACATGTACAAAAGCATTTGAAATTTGATGAAAGCAATGATAAATGCCATTCTGTTGTGAGGAACTGCAAATTAGTTTTGGGATTTGTCCATGTTTTGAGAATGACATCTCAGTTTCAAGAAATGAGCCAAACCAATGGAGAAAAACTGTAACACACTGTCCGCCAAACTGTGCTATCTGTCTTTGCTGCTGATATCTTCATGCAAGTTGCTATTTACCTGTGGTGATTTTGGAGGCTGACAGCCCTTGGGAAGAAGCTGTCTGTCCCTGTTTGTCTTGGCTGTTAGCACTGTAAGGTGTGACCCCCTCACCCCTCACCCCACACACGGCCCCTAACAGCCTCATTACCATAACAAAATGAGTGATTAGTGTATTAGGTAAAAGCCGCCGGGTCAAATGACCCCTCTCTGGTACTTCTAGGTAGGCAGAAAAATCCTGGTAGTTCTAGTGTTAAGCTAGAGGAAAGCATCTGAGAACAGCTTTGTCTTGAGTCTAGATATCAATAGTGGGTGCATTTTTTACGTCATCTGGAAGCTGGTTCCAAAGCTTTGAAGCATAGAAGCCAAAGGCTGCCTCTCCACACTTTGTTTTGACTTTTGGAATCACCAGCAAATTCTTCTCCGTTGACCTTAGTGACCTGGTTGGTGTATACAGCTGAAACATGTCCAGTATATATGTGGGTCCCATTCCATTTAATGATTTAAACACAAGTGGCATTGCCTTAAAATCAATTCTGTAGCTTACTGGGAGCCAATGCAGCGATCTTAAAATTGGAGTAATGTGGTCGAACTTCCTTGTCTTTGTAAGAACCCTTGCAGCTGCATTTTGTACAAGTTGAAGCTGTTTAATGGTCTTATTGGGGAGGCCAGTAAAAAGACTGTTACAGTAATCAACTTTACTAGAAATGAAGGCATGTATTAGCTTCTCCAGATCATGTTTAGACATCAGGCCCCTAAATTTAGAGACGTTTTTTATGTGATAAAATGCAGACTTTGTAATAGCTTTCATGTGACTGTTGAAGTTTAGGTCACTGTCAATGAGGACCCCAAGATTTTTAACTGTTTCCCTTGCTTTCAGTCCCTTCGTTTCAAGGATAGTAGCAATCTTTTGTCTCTCCTCTCTTTTCCCAAATATAATTACTTCAGTTTTATCTGTGTTCAGCTGGAGGAAATTGTGAGACATCCATTTGTTAATTTGGTCCATGCAATGATAGAGTGATTCAAGGGGGGTGTAGTCACTAAATCAGCAGAACGCCCTTCAGATGTAGTGAATAAAAAAAATTAAATAGAGAGAGAGAGAGACAGACAGACAGACAGACAGACAGACAGACAGACAGACAGAGATAGAGAGAGAGAGAGAGAGAGAGAGAGAGAGAGATAGAGCGAGAGCGAGAGAGACAGAGAGAGAATCCAGAGCAATCCTAGATGGCAACTTGACCACCTGCCCAAGACTAGCCCCTGATGTTCAGGGCTGTACATCTTTACATATGGTGCCTGTGATGTTGTGTGTTTGGCGCCACCTAGTCACGACCACAGACATGGCAGGTGGACATGGACAGACAGACAGACAGGATCATTGTAATTCCTTGTCCCAAACTCCTCTGTTAGTCAGGTAATGAATCATAAACACACACACACACACACACACACACACACACACACACACACACGCACACACACACACACACACACACACACACACACACACACACACACACACACACACACACACACACACACACACACACACACACGCACACACAAATGCACACAGGCAATCTGTGGCTCCTCTAGACGAGAGGACAGGTGGGAAGGAGGGCTGGCTGCCAATAGATGCAAGGAGAACTGGGGCATGAGGGAAAGAGGAAAAGAGGGAAGAAAGTAGAGGATGCAATGAAAGTGTGAGAGTGGAGGGGAGGAAAGAGGGATGTGTCTGTGTTTGTGTTTGTTATAGGGAGCTGTGTCTGTGTCTGTTATAGATAAATGTGTCTGTGCCTTAAAGAGAAATGTGTTATAGAAAGCTGGGTGTGTGTGTGTGTTATAGACCGACTTGGCTATGTGTGTTATAGACAGACGTGTCTGTGCCTGTTATAGAGAGCTGTGTCTGTGTGTGTGATAGACGAATGTGTCTGTGTCTGTTATAGAGAAATGTGTCCGTGTGTGTTATAGAGAGCTGGGTCCATGTGTGTTATTGAGCGATGTGTCTGTGTCTTTAATGGAGAAATGTGTCTGTGTTTGTTATAGAAAAATGTGTCCATGTGTGTTATAGAGAGATGTGTCCATTTGTGTTATAGACAGACGTGTCTGTGCCTGTTATAGAGAGCTGTGTCTGTGTGTGTGATAGAGGAATGTGTCTGTGTCTGTTATAGACGAACACATCTGTGTGTGTTATAGAGAAATGTGTCTGTGCCTGGTATAGATGGATGTGTCCGTGTCTGTTATAGAGAAATGTGTCTGTGCCTGGTATAGATGGATGTGTCCGTGTCTGTTATAGACAGCTGTGTCAGTGTCTGTTATGTGCTGTGTCTGTGTGTGTTATAGACAGATGTGTCTGTGTGTGTTATAGACAGATGTGTCTGTGTCTTTTATAGAGAAATGTGTCTGTGCCTGTGTTATAGAGAGACCTGCTTGTGTCTGTTATAGAGAAATAAGTCTGTGTCTGTTATAGACGGATGTGTCTGTGTGTGTTATAGACGGATGTGTATGTGTGTGTTATAGACAGATGTGTCTGTGCTTGTTATAGTAGAGAGGGTATTCCCCTGGTCCTCAAGACCAGGAAAACAGAATGGCCATGTGCTGTCACCATGGTAACTCCCATCCCGTGCCTGACCCCACCCACCCCTGCTAAGGGGACGGTGGTACACTGTCCAAATATGGGCATTCAGGAAGTAGCTGGAACTCCGAGGAATAGATCAAAGGGAAATGTGCATACAGACAATTATTCACTCGTATGTAATGAGAGACGTTGTCATGATATTATGTTGAAGGAGCAGTTGAAAGCCCGTGCATCCAAAGAAAAACATCTGACCTGGGAGCAGGACAACCAAATGAACCAGATGAAGATGAGAAAAAGACGTGATGAGAAAAGATGTGTGTGTGCGTTCGTGCGTGCGTGCGTGCGTGTGTGTGTGTGTGTGTACATTATTAATGCCCATCTGTTGGATCAACATTGGTTCAAAAGAAGAGGTGAGCCTGGCTGAATGTGTGCGTGCATGTGTAGTACATGCATGTGTGCATCCGCGTGTTGGCACATCATATCATAATGAGATGAAGATGAGAAAAAGTCAACTACAAACCAGGATTTTTTTGCTCCCATCTTTTATATTTTTACGTAACGTTTCGGGTTTTAAAAAAA
>NC_085874.1:31723069-31743069 GCF_034702125.1 Engraulis encrasicolus
GGCTTCAGCAATTTCGACAGTTTACCATTTCATGTTTAACGGAAATTCGACTCAAAATGTTTAATCTCTCCGCGATGGAGATGTCTTGTGAAGTAGCCACACAAGATTGTTGGCTACACTTCTGATTAGCCCACTGCCATGCCAAGAGGGAGCGCAAGCGATTCCATGTCTGCCCGCGTCTTTGTGGCTTCACCGCAATTGTTTCCATTGATGAATTAAAAAGTCTCGCCATGTGCTTAAGAAACATTCGCGTCGGGTAATTTGCTAACTCGGGCTAAAATCCATTGCAAAACCTCGAGAAGGCACGCGTGGGTTCTCATCTCTTCCATTTGACAAACGTTCTGGGCTTCCCTGCATGGCTAAAGTTATGTACCGGTATGCAAAAAACGCCGTGACACAGCTGGTCTTGAAATAGAACTACGCCGTTAAATAACACACTCTAGTCTAGTAGCAGCCTGCAGTAGGCTGCTTCGCGAAATTTACTCAAAATAAGTTTCCACGCGGTGGAGTTTGGAAGAGCGGGCTTGAAGCAGCTGATGGTGACACGAGAGACAAGAAGGGCAATGGGGAGGGGTCGGTCGGGGAGAGTCGCTCTCACAGACAGCAGAGGAGCGACCATCTCTGTTGCAGACAGTAGCGCAGCTGGAGGAGGTTTAAACTTTTTTTGTAAGAATTTAAAAACTGTTAATATTTAGGCCTACTCTTAAAACAAATATATTAAAATAATAGCTTGCGAAAGCCAAAAAAACGAAACATTTGATAATTCAAAAAAAAAAATAATAAAAAAATACATGCCACTTGCCTGGTTAACACCAGACCTAATCACAAGTGTCTTTCAGATCGAAACGAATGTGTAGAACTAAAGGCAGTGTGGGAGTTCCCAGGCTAACATGCCACTGGAAAGGTCAGGGAAAGACCTTTCTAACAGTACCATGCATGTCCATGGACACCTTCATACATACACCAAAGTGATGTCTACACAAACGTCAATTAAAACAGGCACGCAAACATGGATTTCCCCAGTTCTTATTCTATTACTGTAATACCAAACCTTTCAGTGAAATTGGCGTGCACAGTCTTTTGTGCGTACGCAACTGTTATAAATGAGGCCAATTGTTTTTTTGCCATCTAATCGAAGATTTTAAGTGACTTCTTGTAATCAAACTAAACTTTGAGTAATTTATTGATGTTCTTCTTCAGATTTCATCAGTCTTTCTGAATTTGCCAAAAAGTGGCCCAATTTACCTGAATGCACCCTATGAAAAGCGCAGTCTTCCCAGTCATAATGATTACTCCGAATTTGATGGTGGTGGTAAGTATTTGTGAAACAGGTAACAATTGTGAATAGGCTGCATGAATTCTGGAAAGAAACTGCTAAACATATTACACAGCTACCTGCCCTCTTCCCTTGAAGAGCATGTGCATCATAAATAGTTTGAGACCAAGGCAGCGCTCCCTCATGTATCTCCTAATAACTTGTGTGAGTGTTTGATTGCATCTTTGTGTGATATGTGCGGCGCTTCCATGAATTAAGTTGTGTGTGTGTGTTTGATTGCATCTGTGTGCGGCACACCTGAATTTACTCGTCTGAGTGATAATATCTCTGCCGTGATGTGTGTGACGCTTCCCTCAGTGAAGTTGTGTGTGTGTGTGTGTGTGTGTGTGTTTGATTCCATCTGTGTGGTGCTTGCTGCATCGGTGTGTGGCACTTTTCTGTGTGCGACCCGACACCTCCTCTGAACTAACTTGTGTGCTAGTGTTTGATTGCATCTATGTGTGGTGGCACTTGCCGAACTAACTTGTGCGATTCCCCCCCATTAATTATCACGCTCCCCGGAGACTGAATGGGGTAGTTAAGCACTCGCATACGCTTTCAAAGCAATTATTGGGTCAGAGCGAATGAATACAATTCTGTCATCTTTAATCATTGAGGGAACTGGATGCCTGAAGAAAAACAGGCTTGTTGAGAGAGGATGGATTACTGCACAGGCCAACAGGGCCCAGGACCAGGGGCCCAAGTGTCAAGGAGGCCCTGAAGCCCAAGCCTGTATATGAAGAGTTCAGATGCAAAACCCCCTAAGTGCCTTTTCAGAAAATAATCTTAATTCATTTTTATTTAATACAAAGCTATCAAAAGTGCAATTTTTAAAATTGTATTTATGTAATATAACTATGTATATGTATTATCAAGTACATGAATGTAAAGCAAACCAACAACGGGGTTCTCTAAAAATATAGAAGTGCAGGTCTTCAGAAATGGAGTTAGGGGGTTTTGCATCTGAACTCTTCATATGTCCATTCTCATATTGGGTTACAATCACACTTCTGACGAGTATATTTTCAGTTTTTTTCACATACTCTAGGACAGGGGTCGGGAACCTATGGCTCGCGAGCCACATGTGGCTCTTTTGGGAACTGCATGTGGCTCTCGGACAAACCTGTCATTTGTTTACTCAATAAGCCATGAATAATTTTGTTACGGCACTAAATTAAAAATGGACCTACTGAAATCGAAAAGTTAAGATAATATTCAAAATATAAAGTATGATCGCGCATTTAATCCATCCCAGGTCCGATCAGCTGAGCCAAGCACAGGCCTTCGACGAAGGCTACTGTACAGATATGAAAAACGCGTTTTTTTATTGGACAATGCCGTGCCAGCGCTGGGTCGTGTCGTGTGAAAACATTCCATCCGTAATGCTTTACCTAAAGTTCAGCTGGCTAACGGTTGTATCCAAAACAAAGAAACTGTTCACGACCGTGCCATTATGATGGCAAATCAAGTGGAGGAAACGCAAGTGAGGGATATAAATGCAGCGCTGTACTTCTCCCTCGATTACAGGAAGAACTTTTGCTGAATCAACTGACGTAAGTCTTTCCCAGTTTAGTGTGATTGCGAGATAACTGGTGCCACAATGCGAAGGCAAACGTAGGGTTGCCATTCGTCCCTTGAAATACGGAATCGCCCTGTAGCCTATTTGGCGGTTAAATCATGCGTTCTGTATTGGGGACGCAAAAGGGACGCGCTTTGTAGGGCATTTTCGCGAATTACTAAAAATAGACATGTCAGCCATATATCAACTGTAAAATGTTAACTATGTCAGCGCAACCAAGATGAGCATCCTGTCTTGAAGTTCTCTCTCCCTCCCTCCTCCCTCCTCATGCACCTTCCCTGTGTCTGTCTGATGGCTAGAATAGAAGCACCTCCGTCATTCTCATTGCTCATTGGCAACTCCGATGCATAAAAGATAGAAACTTAAGGTAATGCATGCGCGTGGCTTCTCAAATGCACATCAGCACATCTACAAGTAGTTTTAGTTCTTCTTTCGTTAGCTCTCCCTTCTTGTCCCCAATGCAAGCGTTACTTTTATTCCCTTCTGTGCATGACAATTAGCATTAGAAATAATGGCGAAAATGGTATGGCTCTCACAAAAAATATTTTTTTAAAAATGGGCGTTTATGGCTCTCTCCACCAAAAAGGTTCCCGACCCCTGCTCTAGGACTTCTTTTCATACACTCAACAGCATACACCCTCAGATCTGGCCTAAAACCTTGGGTGCATTTCTGGAAAACGTATTTGCTAACTATGTTAGCTACTTTGTTGGTTGCAATGCAATCTCCCATTAGCAACTACCGAAGTTGCTAACTGCTAACAACTACGCTCCCCATAAATGCACCCCTGAATCGTTTTGTACACTAGCAGCACCCATTGAGGGGGGGGGGGGGGAGGGGGAGGTGGGGGGGGATGGTTGGGGGGGGTGGGGGGGGGGGGGGGGGGGGGGTTGGGGTTTCTTTTTGTCTTGCCCAGGGGCCCATGGAATCATATTCCGTCCCTGTGCAGAGGGAGGGAGAGGGAATCTGTGACTCTCGTCTCAAGCGCAGCAAAAAGGGGGACACCTTTTTCCCACCCCTCTCACTTCACTCTGTCTTCTGAATTCCCATTTATCACCAGTTGTGCACACCTTTCAGGAAAAATGATTAAGAAGTCTGTGTCCCACATGCACACACACACACACACACACACACACACACACACACACACACACACACACACACACACACATACTGTGTGTGTGTGTGTGTGTGTGTGTGTGTGTGTGTGTGTGTGTGTGTGTGTGTGTGTGTGTGTGTGTGTGTGTGTGCGTGCGTGCGTGCGAGCGTACGTGCGTGCCTGTGTGTGTGTGTTTGTGTGTGTTTGTGCGTGTGTGTGCGTAAATAGATAAAAAGAAGCTAAAAACTAAGGTCAAATGGCACAATTTCCTATAAAGTGTACATCTTTGGCATTCTGATACAAATGTAATAGACACCTTCAATCAGACACACACACACACACACACACACACACACACACACACACACACACACACACACACACACACACACACACACACACACACACACATAGACATAATCCTTTCTTGTTTCTACCATGTGTATCATGGCTGAAGGCTTTTGTACCTGTCACACGTCTGTCTGACATGCATGATTATTAACTGTGTAATGATCAGCTACACTTACTGATAAACTGCTCTGTGCACAACATAGTGATTATATGTCTTCCACTGTTCGATTGGTTTGGCTAATTAAAACCAGTGGTGTCAGCAATAGTCGTTTCGGCAATGCATTGCAATGCATTGCAGGACAATTCAATAATCGATTCCGCAAATGCCATAAACGATGCAGCATATTTTCAATTACTTCTGTTTACATTTCTGGAGAATTTTAAATTCAATTAAAGCACACATCAGCCAACAAAATGTTGTTCAGTGTCTGTCAGTTGCCTTGCTTTCAGTAGAAATGTCATGCATTGCAATGCATTGTTGAATCAGACTGAATCAAATCGCAATTTATTCGAATCGTAAGGGCAGTGCCAATGCACACCACTAATAAATACATACAATACATCATGTATTCATATAGTGCAGTCTCACATTTGTCTGCACTGTATGCCATCTGTAAGACCAATTATCCAAATCTGTGCACTTTTCTCTGGCTAAAGGAGAGACGACTGGTACTTTTGTACTTTTACAATTCCTGTTTATTGCTTGTTTGACTGATGCATGATCCACCAACACTGCCTCCCACGTTCCAGCATGCCCCAATGAGATGCTGTTTACTAACACTGCTTGAGTTTCAACCATTATTACAAGTTACAGTCCATAACAAAACATTACATTACATTTAACCGATAATTTTCACCTAAAGCAACATTATGAGCAAAGCTTTACTGGACTTGCAAGCTTTCAGAGCTAAACCTTCATCAGGCAGCTGTCTGCAAGCTTTCGGCGCTAGACCTTCATCAGGCAGCTGTCTGATGAAGGTCTAGCACCGAAAGCTTGAGGGTCCATTAAAACTTTGCACAAAAAAGCCTTGACGTGTGCGGATTGTCTCCTTTTTTGGACAAATATTTCTACTGAATCCTGCACCTTCTAAACAAATGAGCGGTGACCATTCACCAGTTTCCTAAAGCAATTTATGAAATAGAACATAATTGGCAACATATAATGTCTTGGGTGTTGTCACTGGGTCCTTCACTGTCATAGATTACACGATTACACTGTATCTGAATGTTTCTGCTCTCACAAGGGCAGTATGTGGCAGCACCTGCACCCTAAAGCATCCAATGAGACATAATTTAGGGTCCAGTGTTTCTTGAAATTCTTTTTATTTTCAGTTTACGGGCCCAACCAACTTTACCCCTTCTACACCAGCTTAACCCCTCATTTACCCCACCAAAACACACACACGTGCACACGTGCACATGCCCACGCAAACGCACGCACGCACGCACACACACACACACACACACACACACACACACACACACACACACACACACACACACACACACACACACACACACACACACACACACACACACACACACACACACAGTCTTACACACACATGCTCTTCATGCCATGACCCTCTGCAATCTTGAAATGCTGATCATGCGATGATCGTCTAGTCGTCCTGTGTTTGGATGATGGGCTGCTGAGTAAATTTTCATATGTCGTTTGTTCCTCTAAGATAGGTACATTACACATACAGTACTGTATGCTTTTATACAAAACAACCTACCGGTATAAGATATTGGTTCCAGGGGAGTATACTAAGACCATGGTTAAGTGATAAACCTACAGGATATGGTAAACCTAGATATACCTGCAGGCATCCTTTAGTTACGAAAACTCCAGGCTCTTCAGTTAGGCTAGATGATATACCTGTACCTCATGGTTACCTTAATCTGTTTTACTACTGAACCAGCTTCTTAGTATACCCCCCAGTTCCTGGTTAATTCATTTCTCGAAACTATAGCTACTTGAGCTAGTTTGTTTTTTGCAATGCAATTTCCCATTGAGAACTACTCAATTTGCTAACTGGCTAACAACTACGCTTTCAAGAAATGCACCCCAGTATTGAGTTAGCAATGTAAAATCTGCTGTGTGTGCTGTTTGGATTGTTTGTTATTTCTGCTTGTTTATTTGTTTGTTTATTTGTGTGTGTGTGTGTGTGTGTGTGTGTGTGTGTGTGTGTGTGTGTGTGTGTGTGTGTGTGTGTGTGTGTGTGTGTGTGTGTGTGTGTGTGTGTGTGTGTGTGTGTGTGTGTGTGTGTGTGCGCGCACCCGCGCATGTCACAGTTGCAAAGCGAGCTGGATCAGGAGTACCAGGACAAGTTTGGCCGGTTGCCGACGGAGATCCAGGAGTTTGTGCAGGACACGACTAAGTCCCGCCCCCGGGAACAAGGCCACGCCCACCACCTCCCCTCCTCTGCCACCACTGACACCCTCAACAGCAAGACATCGGCGTCCGAAGACGACGCCGAAGATAGCACGTCAGAAAGGGTGTTTGACACGCCCCTTTGAAACCATATCAGAGACACATCGAATACGCACGCACGCGCACACACACACACACACACACACACACACACACACACACACACACACACACACACACACACACACACACACACACACACACACACACACACACACACACACACACACACACACACACACAGAACCATGCAACACACATACAGTACAGTACATGCACACAAACGAGCACACAGTCCTGCTCAAACACATACAAACAAATAACAATATACATGCGCACAGGGCCGCTGACAGCTTTTGCTGGGCCCAGGACAAAGTAATCTGAAAGGGCCCCCCTACCTAATACACACAATGTAATGGGGACCCAATTCTGGGGCCCCTATCTCCCTGGGCCCCGGACAACATACCCCTTTGCCCCCCCTTGTCAGCGGGCTTGCATACGCACATACAAACACCTGCACCCCTACACTCCTCATGTTATCTGTACACTCCCAGAAATCTGTTCGTTTTGTCTGCCTAATGTAAATACTTTTTAAATTTGTGTTGTTCATGACATACTCTTTTAAACCCTCGGGTACGACGGATAGGTTTTACTTTATTAAAAAAAAACAAAGAGAGAGATTTTTTAAATGACTTACTTGAACTACTGTGTTGCACGACTGTCTCCTGTGTGTACTTAATGATTGGACAGCTCATCCTGTGAGTGGCCCAGTAATGTGCTAGGATTGGCCAGCTGATGTGTCACTCACACAGTGGGCTGTCTTGTGGTGTAGCATTGCTAGATGGTGGCTTTTAAGCTGTCCATGCACTATAGTTCTACCCTAGCTAATGAACTGTTCCACTCTTATAACTATAGCTACTGTCATGATGAGTGTTTTTTTATTTAATAACTATATAGTTGAATATGCGAAATGTTTGATTTTTTCAGTGAAAAAAACTGAGTTTGCATTGCCAGAATCTTGTGCATCTGAATGTTTTGTTTGTTTGACATCACAGCCCTCTTTTTGTCTGTGTGTGTGTGTGTGCGTGCGTGCGTGCATGTGTGTGTGCATGTGCATGTGCATGTGACATGGGATTCCCCAAACTGAGAGAGAGAGAGAGAGAGAGAGAGAGAGAGAGAGAGAGAGAGAGAGAGAGAGAGAGAGAGAGAGAGAGAGAGAGAGAGAGAGAGAGAGAGAGAGAGAGAGAGAGAGAGAGAGATACTGTATGGGGACAATATCTCCTGTTGTACCCATTTTTGTGTGTGGTTAGACTTGCCAAAACATGGTCTGTTTCAATATATTGCAAAACACTCAATTCAGAAGCAACTCTCTCATCTGCCATCAGGATTTTGATTTGTTCAACTCCCAACGGTTTTCTATAAGGTGTTAGGCGAATAGCAACGCTCACATTTAGTAGAAAGGCGCATTCTCGGGTGTGATTCTTGTATTTTATTCTCGCTGAAGAAGTCTGAGGCAGAAACTGTCTGTCATGCTTACTTGCTTGAATAAAATATAAGAATCACACCCGAGAGTGCGGCTTTTCTATGAAACGTCTTGATATTCACCCTCCAGTGCTTCGGGCATCAGAGTCACTCCACTGCAGACTGACTCTGGACTTTCAGAAGCTCATGACGTTAGCAGGGCCGCTGACAGCTTTGGCTGGGCCCAGGACAAAGGCTTCTGATTATTTTCTGTGAAAGAGATTACAAGGTAATATATTTCAAAGTTTGAATGTGACTATCTGAGGAAGACCTTGGTTATGGCTGGTTGGCTGCATGCGTGCACGTGTGTTTGTGCGCGTGCGTATGTGTCTGTGTGTGTGTGTGTCTGTGTGCGTCTGTGTGTGTGTTCCATGTGGTGCCCAGGCTGTCTCCGTTGTTGTGGCTGTGTGGATCACTGACCCAATAACATTGTTTTCGGTTTTTTGCGTGGAGGCTGCTTGTCCTGTGACTGTCTCTAAAGCAGACACCCCACTGCTCCCCAGATGCAGTGTTGCCAGATGTACGATAATTATCATATTTGTACCATAATTATGTCCATTTTGTCCTCTGTGCGATCAAAAAACATGATGTATGATAATTCCAGAGTTGTCCTTCAGTTAATTTAGATGCCTTCAAGCAACAAGTTTGGTCTTGTGCGATAATTCCCTCCCCAAAAGCCCCCAAAAACGATAATTTTGAGGTTTTGGTACGATAATTCAGCATTTTCCATCTGGCAACACTGCCCAGATACCTGCCCCTGTCTACTGCTGCCTCGCACTATCCTCCATAGCTGTTGCCACGTGTCTTGTACAATATTGTTTGAGATATTTAACATATTTTGTAGAAAATTGGTCAATAATATCTGTTCTTATTCATCTTTTAATATATTTTACAGATTTTCAGTTTTCTGTCTTTGTTTTTTTTTTTCTAAGAATGCTATATTAACCAAGCTAGCAATGGTTTGGGTTTGAGAGTTATGTCTGGTATGTCATGCATCTGCATGTGTAGTGCACTTGTATATGTCTGGTATGATGATGCATCAATATTGATGTAAATAAAAATATATATATTGACTCTGAAGAATTGATACATAAACATGTTGTCCATTCCGATTGTGTATTAATTCAGACAGATGCCTTTGCCTAAATAAGCATGTGATTCGATTAGCCCCCACCCCCATGGTTTAAAGGTAAATATAGGAGTACCTCTGAGCTTGATATAAGCACCTGCCAACCGACCAAATGTTGGTAAAACCTGACTGTGGCTAGTACTAACTTCAGTGTTACTGACGAACATAGTATTACATTTCTCACAAGAGTGTGTCAGACTTTTCTTATAGGCAGACTATTCCAGTGTCTCAAATAGGATGACCATCTCTGTGACAGGAAAAGGAGGACATATTTTAGGATGGGGGGTTTGGGGAAAATGTGCGTTTCTTAGATGCTATTTCATGCATTTTAATGCATTTTTGTCCGGCTTAATGCTGTGCCTTATGCTGGACACGGCACTGAAAAGACGGACGTCTGGCCATCCTACTCTCAAATGACGCACTTGTGGCAGTGCAGTGGTGTGTAATGCATAGTTGCACAGTGCACTTGGGTCTTTAGTGCGTTGTGTCGAGGGAAAGTTTGGACCGCTAACGTTGAGCCCTTGCTGCTGGAAGTGACAGACTAGCATAGCATTAGCTTGCCAAAATATTGTTTGGCTTCTGTTTACATTACATAATGTCTCGTGCTTGTATTTATGTTTCCATAACCCCATCTCACATACAATGTTCAGCTTAACATGAGGAGGTTGGTTTCTCATTAATAGACTGTTGACAAAACTCTTCTACTTAACCGAATGCCACATTTCTTGCGTTAACGTTACATTATGTTAACATCATGGTTTAGTGTGTGAAGTGTCCAGTGTTTTGGCCGTTGTTAGGGCAGCATCCAGGTGCTTTCACTTTAGCCTACTGAATTTACCAAAAAATTCAGCGTTAGCACCCTGCGCACTGACACATTGTGCCCAAAGTGTATAAGTGTGTCATTAGAGCATTGTCAAGTGTCTTAAGGGCGCCAGTAATCCCCAAAACTGAAAGTCCTACAGTAGGCCTAATGCAATATCAAGCAAAATAGAACATTAAAACAAAGTAGCAGTAGTAGTAATAGCAGCAGTAGTAGTAGTAGTAGTAGTAACAGTAGTAGTAGTAGTAACAGTAGTAGTAGTAACAGTAGTAGTAGTAATAGTAGTAGTAGTAATAATAGTAGTAGTAGTAACAGTAGTAGTAGTAGTAACAGTAGTAGTAGTAACAGTAGTAGTAGTAATAGTAGTAGTATAACAGTAGTAATAGCAGTAGTAGTAGTAGTAGTAGTAACAGTAGTAGTAGTAACAGTAGTAGTAGTAATAGTAGTAGTATAACAGTAGTAATAGCAGTAGTAGTAGTAGCAGTATTAGCATTACTACTAGCAGTAGTAGTACCATTACAGTAGTAGCAGTAGCTGTAGTGATTTTTCATGAGCACTCAGTAGCGGTATACTCTATATGGACCACAGCTATCAGCTTTTGCTTGGCCAGCTGTATGACGCTATGCTGACAGATGACAATTTGTTAACGCAGAAAAAGGCAAGCCAAGTGGACTAGGACCAGCCTGGTGTCCGGTACAGCCTGTAGTTCCCTGTAGTTTTCTACTTACATGCATGGCCGTAACTACCATTGAGGACACAGAGGTCATGTCCTCTGTATTTTTTTCCGAAATGTAAAATGTATCTATGATCAATATTGTTCTATGTTCAACAATGGTCAATTCAGTCTGTATACGCCAACCCCCTGTTCCCATTTATTTGCCTCAAACACACCCCATATTTTTCAAATCATGAGCTGAAATATGCTCTTATCAGAATATTAGGAAGCGTTCTCGTGAAACATTCCGAAGCGCATACTCAAGTGATTAATGAAAACGAACTTAACCCTATCCAGACTGGGGGGGGGCTAAAAGTGCCCGCACCAACTTTGATGTTGTATAATTCCTTAACAACTTAAGCTATGACTACGAAACTTGGTGACTTTTCCTAAAATTTAGTTGGCTACAGTTTAGTACCAAAAGATTATGTTCATCATTTTTGCCGTTGCCATGGCAACGGTTTTCTGACAGGTATGTCTGACTGAAAATCACTGATCTAAGTCTCATTATTGTTGCTTTTTCATATTTTTTTGTTATTTCCATTAGCATCAGACAGCTTTGTGAGCATTTAAGTGGTGTGAAGCATGTAATCATTAAAATTGAAGTGCATTACCTAAATTTGATGGAAAATACATTATGGCGAGATTTTGGGCATTATAATCAGATGATGTCATAATGACGTCATAATACCAGATAATGACACAAAAATGATGTCATTCATAGATGTCCATATGTAGATCATCTCCCCAAAGTTTGGTGGTCATACCGTATTCCGTTCATGAGTTATGAGGGGGGGGTCCAAAAGAGCCCCCCCCTGGCCCAGGAATGCCAAAAAAAAAATCCCAGTCTGAATAGGGTATTGTATGCAGTACAGCATGCCATATTTGTCCTAGGTATTTGACCTCTGTTTTTTGAAAATGTCTCGTTACGGCCCTGCTTACATGTATTGGACTGAAGCTCTGGAGCTCTTCTATGTTTCCTGTTATATTGCACTGAAGCACTCAGTGCAGTTCTGCTCTGTATCCTCCTGTTATATTGGGCTCAGTGGAGTCCCCCACCGTCTATTCTGAAGACAGAAGCCACCTGAGTGCTGCACCCAAACCATAAACTACTGTACTCTGGAAGGACGTGACATGGGGGTGGAAGGGTGATTACTGACAAGTTCCTCTCTTAGCTGACACCATCACCAGTCACCTACACACGCATGCACACACATAAACACACACCCACCCACACATAAACTCTCTCTCTCTCTCTCTCTCTCTCTCTCTCTCTCTCTCTCTCTCTCTCACACACACACACACACACACACACGATAGTCACCCCTGTCAACCCCTAGTGTCAAGTGTTGTCTTCCTCTATCTCTCCCCCTCTCTCTCTCTCTCTCTCTCTCTCTCTCTCTCTCTCTCTCTCTCTCTCTCTCTCTCTCTCTCTCTCTCTCTCTCTCACACACACACACACACACACACCCTCAGCATGGATCCCTGTGCCCAGTCAAGTGTCCTGTCAAGGTGCCTCTCAAGGCTACAGGCCAGGGGTCTGGTCCTTCTCACCTCCACAGGATCTCCCAGCCAGCCTGTAGGAATTCCCCCTAGGAACGCACGCACGCACGCGCACACACACACACACACACACACACACACACACACACACACACACACACACACACACACACAAACACACACACACACACACACACACACACACACACAACACACACACACACAACACACACACACACACACACACACACACACACACACACACACACACACACACACAGATATGATCATACAGTCACACACAAGCACACACACACACACACACACGCCGTTACTGTTTCACCTGTTCTGTCTCAAAATCACATTGTTCCCCAGGCAGTGGGGGATTTCCAATGACAGGAAGGCAGAGTGGTTTTCACCATTAAAGTGCTTATAGTGACATCTGCTGCAGATGTGCCTGTGTGATACGGTGCGGACACTGTGCAGAGTCATCTACCGTCTGCCAGAAGACTGGAGAGCCTACCCCCACATGCCAAGCACACACACACACACACACACACACACACACACACACACACACACACACACACACACACACACACACACACGCATCCCAACACACACACGCACACGCACACTAGCTATGGTTACCTGGTCACATTTGGTGCATGGGGCCTTTGTTAGATTTTGAATAAAACAAAACAATATTCATATTCAAAACATTCCATCTAGTGGTGTCAACAATTATCGATTCGGCAATGCATCACAATGCGGGGCAGGACAATTCAATCATCGATTCAGGAAGTGCCATAATCCAGTGTTTCTTAACCTGGGGTGCGGGCACCCCCTGGGGGTGCGCCAGAGATTTCAGGGGGTGCACGGAATTTTGTTTGTGTTGAGGTTGTGACCTAAATTCTGCTTTCAAACATAATTACGCCAAATCAATACAAAATTAAAACATGTTTTGGTCCCCATGTCAAGTCATTAAAGTATTAATGTCTAAAGCAAGAATCATTGTAATTAATCACTGAACTAATCTTTAGTGTGTAAATAGACGTAGAAATTTGGGTTGGGGGTGCGCGGCTCGTCTTGGACACAGGTTAGGGGGTGCTTCAAGAAAAAAAGGTTAAGAACCACTGCCATAATCGATGCAGCATATTTTTTCAAATTTCAATTACCTCTGTGAATATTTCCGGGGCAAATGAACGTTTATTGGAATCGAAGCACTTCAAAGCATTAAAAACAGCAAGACTGACACAGAAAACGGCCAATAAAATGTTGCTCAGTATCTGACTGCTTTTATTGCCTTATGACTGATGGAAAATTTCCCTTGCTTTCAGTAGAAAATGTAATGCATTAAAATGCATCGTAGAATCATATTGAATCGATTCAAATCGAATCGTTACCTCCAGAATCGGAATCGAATCGTGAGGGCAGTGCCAATTTACACCACTAATTCCATCCATACATTACAGCAGATGGAGAATAGTCAGACAGTTGGTGCTGTAAAACATAGCAAACATATTTTAATGAACACATTTGCAATTGATAGTATTTCAAATTTGTTTTTTTTTAAATGTCATATGCTCCTCAGTGTATGGTTTCCCCCAGCAGCATACTACAGAACTGCTGAGAGTCGGCACCTCCAGCTGCTAGTCAGTATATGGCCTCTCAAATCTGGCACTCTCTTGATGTCGCCTATCGGCAAGGACTTGATTAGGTGATTCAGATGTGTGTGTGTGTGTGGGGGGGGGGGGGGGGTTGCGTGGGTGTGGGTGTGTTTCTGCATGACGTAAATGCACATCCACACAAACACACACACACACACACACACACACACACACACACACACACACACACACACACACACACACACACACACACACACACACACACACACACACCTGCATCACCTCTAATCAAGTCCCTGTCAATCCTCTAATAGGCAATTACGATATTCAGGGGTGCGTGTGCATGTGTCTGTGTCTGTGTGTCTGTGTCTGTACTTTTACAGGCCAGGATGGCTCTAAATGCTCCACATCAAAATGCATCCACACACACACACACACACACACACACACACACACACACACACACACACACACACACACACACACACACACACAACCTGAGGGAAGGTCTGCCTGCCTCTGCCTCTGACCCACATTTCATAAATAGAGGTGGAGATAGCTTCATTTGCCACCCACCCGAGACCACGGCCGAAGCTCTCTCTCTCTCTCTCCCCCAATCTATCCCAATCAATATATAGTGCATTAATAATAGCTAGCAAATGATCATAAATAATAATGAATTATAACGGTTTGTGTTGTGCAATTTATTCAAACATGTCAATGTGCTTTTGTAGATTGATCGAAAATACGTGTTTGTTCAATTTTATGATCATGGCAAGTAGCAAGGTGAAAGATCATACAATTGACAGAAAACACAGAATCAGATTAAGATGAGAAAAAAGTCAACTTCAAACCAGGATGTTTTTGCTCCGACTTTTTACATAAAGCAAAAAAAGTGGGAGCAAAAAAATCCTGGTTTGAAGCGGACTTTTTCACTTCTTAATCTCCTCATTTGGTTGTCCTACTCCCAGGTTTTTTGGATGTGCTGGCTTCAAACTATCCCTTCAGAAAACACAGAATCAACAGGTCTTACGACATGCCGGCTCACTGGTGGCTTTCGTTTAAATGAGTGCCTGTTTGTGGCTGTGCTGTGCCGGTCCAGTCAGTGACACCCTCTGGGTCTAAAGAAGACAGATGACCGCCAACTCCTTTTGAAGATATTTTGGGGCTATTGGCTGCAACATGGTAACAGAGTGCCGGTAACAGGAAATAAATAGGAGAGAGATGGAGAAGGATTAGGAAATTACTTCGGGTCAGAATCGAACCAGGTCCCCTAATTTATGGTACAGTTCTTTAGCCAACTGAGCCATGGCACCCCCAACACTGACTGGCAGCAGTGGCACCATGTTGTTCAATGAGTCCTTGTTTGTGGCTGCTTAACTTAAAGACATCTTCAGGCCAAACTAAGGGTCTGCATTTTGCTGTTTTACTTGAAGTATGGTGGCAGTGGCAGCCACCCACACTTGCATGCACATGCACACACACACACACACACACACACACACACACACACACACACACACACACACACACACACACACACACACACACACACACACACACACACACACACACACACACACACGCACAGAGAGAGAGAGAGAGAGAGAGAGAGAGAGAGAGAGAGAGAGAGAGAGAGAGAGAGAGAGAGAGAGAGTCTGGACTTAGTGTAAGACTTACTGTAATCCCAAACTATTGAGCACTTCTCAAAAGGGGATATTTGATAAGCATTTATATCCACTTTTGAAAATATCCCTTTCATCCTTTTGCTTGGATATAGTTTGCAGGGTAGGCCTATGTTCTTGTGCCAACCATTAACAGGACAGCAAACTGAAAAAACAGTGACTTACTCTCTAAAACAGAGACAGTGCGTCTGGCATGCAATTCAGAGCTGAGATGGTAACTATGGCCTAATGACTCTGTCCTCTTCAAGTCGAGCTCGTGATGTCTCTCAACTCTTTGATACACCCTCAGGCTAAAGCAGAGGAGAAGACTCACGTGCATAAACAGGCCCTAACGCACACTCATGCACACACACACACACACACACACACACACACACACACACACACACACACACACACACACACACACACACACACACACACACACACACACACCGTAGTGTATGTGCGTGTAGTGCAGTGTTAATTTCGTCGGCTTTTTTTGATTTAGTCTTAGTCTTAGTCACAATGACGAAAATCAATTTTAGTCTTAGTCATATTTTAGTCATTGCCTTCCCAATTTAGTCTTAGTCTTAGTCAAAATGACGAAAATCAATTTTAGTCATAGTCAAATTTTAGTCATTTTAGTCAACATTTCAAATTTTAGTCATTTTAGTCAATATTGTGGTGTAAAAAAAATAACCTACAATGGCTATTGTTATTTCACAAAGTATTACTAATATAGCCTATTGCAGCAAATATTCACCTTGTTACTTGGTCATTTTCCACCAAAACCCAAATCAGTCATTTCAACATCATAGAACTAGAGCAAAAGAGCATCACACACACACACACTTCCAGGTGCAGGCTGCTCTCTCTCTCTGTCTCTCTCTCTCTATCGTGCATTAGAAGCTGCTGCATAGCCTATTATAGGCCTATTTGATTTTGAGTTTGATCACGGAGGAAGCTCTTCTTCACCTGACCGCGTGACTTAAAGCCAGATTGCTGGCAGTGGGAAGACCAGACATCCCAAGTCTGCATGAAGTTCAATAAGTCTCCCGATTACCACGAGTCAGACAAAATACTGCTGATGTTAGACTATGCAAGTTAGCGATTTTTGTTTTCAATTGGCAAGGCGAGCAGATAACGATAATGACTCATGCGGCATGAGTGGAATAGGCTTAAATAGATTGCGCGAGCACACTTCGTATGCCCTGCAAAAGTCCGAGGAGAAATAGTTAGGCACGTTATGTTAGGCAGGCAGGGGTATGCAGACTGGACGATATAAAGGACACGCACATACAAATATGTAAACTCTAATGCTGTTTTGTTTGTCGGGGATGTCGAGGCTCGATAAGCATGACCTGAAAAGAGTTTTTGGAACTTAGGAAGACACTGCAGACGCTTGGAAATGCTGTCGACTTCCTTAGCTCTTTTAGCGTTGCTCTCGACGAGAACAAGTTTCAAATCTCAACAGTTTAAAACTCCTCAGCGATCGCTCATCCATTGATTCTTTTCAAAACTAGGCTACAGTCGCCGTGCCTCTGTTACTTTAGACAGGCCAACTTTCCCCCTGCTGGCGCGCGCTCCCGCGGTGACTGATATAAATAAATTCACAAATCCGACCTTCATGATTTGCTTGCGAACTGCCTACTCATATGGTTAAACAGCAAATATAGCAAACATTACAAAAAAAGATCAGACAACGAACGCCGGGCTAAGACAGCCTAAGTGAAAAGGAGAATAGTGGAAGCTCGAGGAAGTTTAGAATGACAGTATCAGAGGAGGATTGGCGCGACTGTCATTACCTACTGCAGAAACACATGTCTTCGTCATGGACAAGAGGGTTGTTGAACATGTTTCAAAATGAACACTTCCCTCAACGTTGGCTATTTTTGCTCTTTCTCTGGGAATGTTTTAGGACCTAAACTCAACTTAAATGGACTCACTCAGCTACTAGGCTACAGAACTACTGACTGAGTCACGCCATGCACTGGCTGCCAGCAGAGACAAGCGAGGCATCACAGCGTGAGCGTGCAATCATCTATGAAGTTCAAGACACTTAGGCCTATATTACAATTACAAATAACAAATTAATTATAAATAATTATATTTTTTAATGTCCATTCGTCCATGGCTTGTAAATTTCGTCTCGTCTTAGTCTCCTTGACGAAAATATTTTTTTTATTTTCGTCATATTTTGATTTGCTTGAGGCAATTTTTAGTGCGTCATCGTCTCGTCATCGTCAAGGGAAAAAGGGGCGTTGACGAAATATTTTCGTCATCGTCGTGGTTGACGAAATTAACACTGGTGTAGTGTATGTTTATATACAGTGTTTTGTGTGCTTGTGTGTGTGTGTGTGTGTGTGTGTGTGTGTGTGTGTGTGTGTGTGTGTGTGTGTGTGTGTGTGTGTGTGTGTGTGTGTGCAAGCACTCAAACACACATAGAGTCAGACACACACAAATGCATGCACATGTGCACACACACACACACACACACACACACACACACACACACACACACACACACACACTGTTCTTACTTGCGCAGAAGTAAATCAGCTTTTTCCAACTTCTTCGAAAACTTTGTTTCTAAAAGACATTCCATAATTGCTAACTGTGAACTGATCGGGCTTTCTTTTTTTAATGAGTCAGGGAGAGAGCGATGATAAGCGGTAAGTCATTTCACTTGAGGGTGATTAATGTGCCTCTCTGTGTTAATGCAACATTAATGCAAAATGAGCGTCCGTCCACGACGTCTAGACAGACAAAATCCTTTAGATGGTCCGCTCAATGGAGAGAAAGTTGAAACGGCCCAATCAACCGTGAGAAAATTGGGCTGTATCAAACTCCTAAAAACCCAGCACGCATCCAAGCTCATATCTGATAAAGCATTTACACACACACACACACACACACACACACACACACACACACACACACACACACACACACGCACACACACGCACACACTCTCACACACACACACACACACACACACACACACACACACACACACACACACACACACACACACACACACACACACACACACACACACAGACACACACAAACACGCATTCAGAGACACACACACACACACACACACACACACACACACACACACACACACACACACACACACACACACACACACAAACACCACCACCACCACTAGCCTATATCATTCGGCCGTCAAAGCAGTGCCCTTCGGTGGCCCCGGCAAAGTGTTCTCCCCGTTCTTCTCGAATCTATTTTTACGAGCAGTCATATTCAGCGCTGGATGGAAAATGTTAAATTCCACGGGCTGGTGATCGGATTGATAATGGCCTTTTAAGGATGTCAGGCAGGCAGAGCACTCTGAGTCCTCTGAGAAGGGTTGCTGTTGCATTGTGGGACTGTTCTGGCGGAGAGGTCAGGAGGACACTCAGTCATTTACATTGCATTACATTACACTTAGCTGTCACGTTTATCCATAGCCACTCACACTTATTATTTTCAGGATATTGGTTACAGTCGCAGAAGCAATGTGGGGTTAGTTGCCTTGCTCAAGGGCACTTCACCCATGGATGGAGGTGTAGGCTAAGGAGAGGTGAGGTGGGATTCGAACCTACAACCCCCATATTGAAAGAGAGACTCCCTAACCATGGGGCTGCGGCTGCCTCAACATTGACAGCTACCTTTACATAGGCCTACACTACATTTAGCAGACATTTTTAACCAAATCGTCCCCACCCCAACCCTAACTCATCTCTCTCTCCTCCTTGTTTACTGTCAGTTCTTCTTCTTCTTCTTCTTCTTCTTCTTCTTCTTCTTCTTCTTCTTCTTCTTCTTCTTCTTCTTCTTCTTCTTGGTTACTGGTCCATTACCACCAGCAGCTGGACTGTGATATGAGACTGAAGTCTTATCCCTAAGTTTCTGTTCAGTTCTTCACTTTCCTGCTTAATAAAGGTGTAAAAACCCTATTATAAATATCAAAATTCTGGAAGACCCACAGCGTATGCAGGCATGACAAAGGTGTTGTGCACATGATTGTTTAGGGTTACGGATACTTGGTAGTTTTATTATGCAGGGAAGCTCTCTCAAAAGAGATGTGTCTTTTAGAAGTTTTTAGAAGGCTGAGACAGATGCCCTTACTCAGTATGGGACAGCTGACCCCATGAGGTTTTTTGACAAAAAGAGACTGTTTATTAACCAAACTGACCCAACAGTGGACTAGCTGAGCCATTAAGCATCTG
>NC_085874.1:31745569-31795569 GCF_034702125.1 Engraulis encrasicolus
CTTTGCACAGGTAAGGCAAAAATGCAATTTCATTGTGTGCAGGGAGTGCTGTGTCACAATGACAATGAGGGAGTTGCCGTTTCCCAGTTGGCCTTTCACTTTCACTTCACACCTCTGTACCTGTTCCACCTAGTTCTAAGTGTTCCCTCTGTACGGTACAGTAGGGCCCCATTGCAATGATTCATGCTCTACAAGCTAGCCGTATGGGGTCACTCCAGCGGGTCCCAATACTGCTGCTGTCAGGCCCCCTTTATGGCTGTGCTTTACAGTGCTGTGCCTTATGCGGCTTTATGAGTTTTATGGGGGGAGGTTTCTGCTTGTGTAAGCTGAGGGTGGATCAGGGTCAGAGAGGGCAGAATGAGATATACTACTAGTACTGTATGGCTCTCATTGTATCTGCAGACTGAGTGTCCTTGATGCTAGGAACACGTAGCAGGCGAAATGAGCGAGGCGAAGCGAGACGAAATGCAGTGTTCCATAGGGCTTGAAAGTCCTGCCCCTTAGTTCCGCATTTCACGGGACCTTAGCTGACCATCTAACAGCATGGTAGCGAGTAAATATCTTCTGGTTCCAGTCCTAGTATGCGCTCGGCTGGACTACAAATGTGCTGTCTTAGAAGCTAAATATACATTATTCATGCAGAAGTATCAATATTTTGTTCCGAGGCCGTCTGCATGAAAAAATGTGAAGAAACACATCCTTCTAATAAATCAGTCGTGGGGAACCTCTGTTTCGAGAGCCGTTTGTGGCCCTTGAGGCCATTTTATCCGGCCCCCGATGTATTTTTAATGTTATGCAGCTTCAAATTAAATATGAAATATTTTGTAAAGGAATCTTAGAAATTACATTTCCAATACAATGAAGTTATATTCAGGGGACCTAAAGAGGGTGGGGTCTGTTCTAAAGGTGGCTGCCTTCAATATAGGCCTAAATTGTATGAGGAAATCCTGATTTGTGTTTATAGTACGGCCCTCGGAGGACTTTTAAAGGCCTTTGTAGGAATCTGAAGTGGCCCTTCGAATGAAAAAGGTTCCCCACCCCTGTTTTAAATAATTTGGTGTTGCGTACGAAAAATGATACAAAAATATCAGAAACAACATATGTGAAGCTTGTGGCAAAATTCAAAGGGGATCGATATATCATTTTAATACCGCCATTGGATCAGATGCAAAACTTTTCAGCTAAAAATGCTGTGAGGTCCCATGACATCTGAGGATGTTACGTCCCTTTCAAGACCTATTCTGACAGCTCAATGGTCATTAGGTCGTTGCTGCCAATCAAATGGAACGGAACGGTTATGTAGTTGATTAGATTGGCGGCCGTAGGTGAAATTCGCTCCTCATTTGCATGATATTAAACTTGGTTTAAGAATTTCGCTTCACTTCGCTCCTGTTCGCTTGCTGTTTCGCCTCCCTTGTAGGAATGAATGGCGAAGTTCGGTTCGTTTAGCCATTATTATGCCCTTTGTAGACAAGACAGACATGAGTGGTCCGACCCTGCCTGGAAAACTTACTACATTGATCAACGTACAATTTATTTCATTTATGTATTTATTTCAATGGCAAGTAGGCCTAATTACAAACTATAGTTCCCACAAACATTTGCAGAAATGAATGTCATCTGAGCTACATGACCGAAAAGTTAGCGTTGTTTAAAAAAAACAAAAAAAAAACAAGTTCAAATAAAACTATTTTGTCCATGTGCATTCTGAATGCACTAACCTAATATGTCATACTAATAACCCAATATTTGTCCTAAGATCTTGTTATTTCCGTATGTGGAACTTGTCTCAAAAGGACTGCAAAGCAAAGAGTGCAAGCATTACTGGCACTACACCGCCGATGACATGGACACATCTGCCTAGATTATGCAGGACAGCCAGGCCTAGTGTATTACAGAGAGAATTATTCATGGGAGAGAGTGTGTGTGTGTGTGTGTGTGTGTGTGTGTGTGTGTGTGTGTGTGTGTGTGTGTGTGTGTGTGTGAGAGAGAGAGAGAGAGAGAGAGAGAGAGAGAGAGAGAGAGAGAGAGAGAGAGAGAGAGAGAGAGAGAGAGAGAGAGAGAGAGTGCGTGTGTGTATTTATGTGTGCATGTATCCGTGTGTGTGTGTCCATGTGTGTCCGTGTGTTTCGGTGTGTCAGTGTGTGTGTGTGTGTGTGTGTGTGTGTGTGTGTGTGTGTGTGTGTGTGTGTGTGTGTGTGTGTTTGTATTTATGTGTCCGTGTGTGTGTATTTATGTGGGCGTGTATCCGTGTGTGTGTATTTCCATGTGTGTCCGTATGTTTCCGTGTATCAGTGTGTGTGTGTGTGTGTGCACGTGTGTGTGTGCATGTGCGTGTGTGTGCGCACGCATGTGTGCGCGTGCGCGCGTGTTTGTGGGCGTGCACACATGCGTACGTGTTATGGGTTAGATCTGTCCACAGAAGCAGCCGTCCCTTTTCTCCGGGAGCAGCAGATCCCTATCAAAGCAGAAACCACATGTGCACACGCTGCCACTGGGGGGGCAGAGAGGAAGGGGGTGTGTGTGGCCTACTTCCTGCCGTCTCCTTGGCAACGGTTGGCTGCCTGTGTACATTTTTTTTCCTTCTGTGTGAGCATATTCAGACAATGTCCAGTCAATGGACAACAAACAGCGGGAAAAAAAGAAAAGCTCTGTTGTTTATAACACGATTTATGGTGTCCTCCTCGAAACCTCGAAGGCTTGTAGTTTTTTACAATCTCGTCTTTTTTGAAAATCACATACTTGTGCAATAATTTATAAGGCATCCCCAGCATGTGAACATGTCCACTGGGGTTGTGGCCTTAGGACTATAAATATGCTGTATTTCAGAGGAATGCCTTCCCTCCCCGGGTTCTCCCATGTGTTTTCCTATAGACTAGATTGCAAATGTAAATGTTAAGTGCTTCACACACAGTCTTGCATATGCCAGAGGTGTTCTTGGTGAACGGGGGATGCCTGTTTAGTTGCTGTTTTAACCCCTTAATGCGCGCCGTACCTCCTGAGGCACGCTGTAATAGACATTGAAAGTTAACTACTATAGTACTACACTACTATGCCAGTGCACAGGGCCTTTAGCAATACATTACGACTTGGTCATTGCCATTCTGGTAACAGCTAGTTTATAACGCTGTGTCTTAAGGGGTTAAAAAAAGACAGAATTAAAAGGAAAAGGATTTATGTATATATCCATCTGTATTCACCGCTGTCTCTTGAAGATGCATTTCTAGGTATTTCTTGGGGAGTGGTGCAATATCTGTGCAGGTTGGACTGCATTTCTTCAGCTGTTTGAATTGCTCTTGGCTTGTTGTACTGTATTGTGGACGGACACTAACAGTGTCCTACATTGCCATCTAAATCATGAAAAATCATCTGCCCTTTATTATTCCTAAGCATCAAAAATGCTTGCTTACTTTGTGCGTGCCTTGTCATTTTGAAGCATCATGATGTGGGCTATATCACATCTAACAGGGGCTTTTCCTGTGGCCCTGTATCACAGCAGCTGAGCTCCAAGCCCGTACCCCCAAGCCGCTACCTTCCTCCGGAGTTTTTCTCCTTATTTGGTCCTAGATTGAGACTAGATTCGAGGTTTAAACCTACTTCAGAGTCAGCTGATACCCATGCATTCTTCTGCATGAGTGGTACCAGAGAACAGAGAGGAAGCACGCTGTCTCTCTAGATCAGTGTTTCTCAAACTTTTTCAGACCGAGGACCACTTTGTCCCGGGGACCACCTGTCAACTGAATTGGCAGTTGATGGATGCTAATTTGACACTGCTAATTTTTATGCAGATCACTTACTTTTTATTCACATTATAAGCCTGTCTTATTGTGTTGAAAACATGAAAATGTTACAAATATTATATTTGTAACATTTTCATGTTTTCAGCCTACTGCTAGCTGATCTTGGAAATGTATAAATCCCCTCGCGGACCACCTGAGCTCTGTCGCGGACCACTAGTGGTCCCCGGACCACACTTTGAGAATCACTACTCTAGATGAAAACTCTCTGCTAACCCACAGTCTCCTGGATTTATACACAGATTGGTGATAGTGGAGAAAAGAGAAGGCTGGCTTTAGAGTCAAAGTGCCACTAAGCAACAGTTAAAAAAAAACACAGAGTTATTTCAACACTTACAGAGTCGATTTAACGTCTTGTGTATTTTTTTTTTGCCAGAGTATTGTCAAACTGTATTTTACTGTGTGCTGCAGTGTTAGAGAAAAGAATGGCTTGAGATGAAAACAGACACTATAGGCTACTGTTTACATGTACCAAAGGGTGTTCCAAAGGAGAAAAGACAGAAAGGGCTGAGGACAAGAAAGGCATGGTGTCTACAGCCTTGAATGGAGGGGAATGGGGCTTAATGTTCAAAATAGTGCAGTTGTCTTTGGGAACCTATGTCTCTCGAGGGCCGTTTACATCCCTGGATGGCTTCTTATCCAGCCCCAATATAATTTTAATGTTATGCAGTTTCACATGATATATGACATGTTTTGTAAAGAAGTCTTAGAAATTACATTTGCAACACAATTAAATACAATTTGGGGTGGGGTGTTTTGTAAACTAACTTCAATATAGGTCTAAAGGAGATGTGGGCAAACTCAGGCCTGGGGGCCACATGCGGCCCACTCAGCCTTTTCATGCGGCCCTCAGAGCCTTTCCAAGAAAAAAAAAAGCAGATTCATATAGTCACTCATTCTTAAATTGGCTACCTAAAAGAAAGGTCTTGGAAACCTAAGCTTACTTAGGTCCACATCTAGATACAATTAGCAGGAATGGTATAACTGACAATGGTGTAATTATGTTGGCGTAAACCATTTCTTATTATTGGCACCGGCAAGTTGCCTACGACATCCGGCCCTTTGGTTGACTTTCTAAACCCAATGCGGCCCTTGGGCCAAAATAATTGCCCACCCCTGGTCTAAAGTGTAGGGGGAAATTCTAGTTTGTGTTCATAGTACAGCCCTTGGAGGACTTTATCAAATTTGAAGTGGCCCCTCAAATGAAAGGGTTTCCCACTCTTGGTTTTAGAGGGTGAACTAAAGGATGGGGAGTCCATTTCTCCAATTGGAACCAAGGCTTCAAGCATCCTTCAGAAGCACTTTTAATTTGGGCCTTGCATCCATTGAGAAGCTCATTACCAACCCCGCTTGGACTATGACCCTCAAGAGGAGCCAATTTCTCATTTTCCTTCAAATCACTTTGTACTGTAAGCAGAATATAATTTTCTTTATTGCACATAGGCAGAGACAGGCAGCATATTCCTGTGGCCTTGAGCGTGTCAGAGAGGTGACAAGGTGAGCTAGGTGACGTGCTGCTCCGTGGCTATGTAGACGAGCGACTGGTGCGTCCGGTTGCTATCCTATCGCCCCTGACGACCGCTGGCAATCTGGTCGCCGAGGCGGCAACAGCGGCACGCTCCGTTCCGTTCCGGCCTGCAGGAAGCAGTCTAATTACATAGTCGGCATGTTGGCAAGTGTGTGTGTGTGTGTGTGTGTGTGTGTGTGTGTGTGTGTGTGTGTGTGTGTCTGTGTGCGTGTGTGTGTGTGTGTCTGCGCACGCGTGTCCGTGTCCACTTTTAATAAAATTCTGCAGCTAGCGCAAACACTCCTTCCTCCACCTCCTCCCCTACCTTGCAACCCTTACTATTTGTTATCCACCACTCCTCTGTCCAATTTTTTATTCCATCACTCCCCCCTTCCTCTGTCACTCCTCCTTCTTCTGTCCATCTTTCTCTTTTTCTCTTCCTGTCACTCTCTCTTGCTCAGTTTCTTCACCCTCTCACCCTCTGTCACGCTCACGCTCCTTAACGCCCCAACCCACTCTCTCTCTCTCTCTCTCTCTCTCTCTCTCTCTCTCTCTCTCTCTCTCTCTCTCTCTCTCTCTCTCTCTCTCTCTCTCCGACTTCCAAGAATATGAGCGCTTCTATCCATCTGTTCGGGGACTGTGGGAGGTGTTGGGTAACAGGGGTTTAATGAGTTTGCTATGTGGGGGAGGGAGAGAGGGAGAGAGAGAGAGAGGGGGAGGGAGAGACAGAGAGAGAGAGAGAGAGAGAGAGAGAGAGAGAGAGAGAGAGAGAGAGAGAGAGAGAGAGACAGAGAGACAGAGAGACAGAGAGACAGACAGAGAGAGAGAGAGAGGTACTGAGGTGGAAAGGTTGTGTGTGTGTGTGTGTGTGTGTGTGTGTGTGTGTGTGTGTGTGTGTGTGTGTGTGTGTGTGTGTGTGTGTGTGTGTGTGTGTGTGTGTGTGTGTGTGTGTGTGTGTGTGTGTGTGTGTGTAGGCGTTTTGAGTATTCACTGTTGCTGGGGTTGATGACATCCGACACAGCGGTCGGCCCAAACGAGCTCTGGACCAAGGAGAACTCATCACAAACACGCACGCACACACACACACACACACACACACACACACACACACACACACACACACACACACACACACACACACACACACACACACACACACACACACACACACACACACACACACACACACACACACGCACACACACGCACGCACACACACACCTGCTGTCTGGGTGTACAGCTGGCGGGGCTACTGAGTTGCTTCATAATGGTGTGCGGATGTCTGAGAACTCATTTCCCCCCAGCATCTGTCCAAGGTGGCCCTTAGCAGGGGCAGATGTATATAAATGGCCTTTCACCATCCCCAGGCAGCCTTGGACAGATGTGTATGTGGCCCATCCCCTCCAAGGTAGCCCTTAAGGGGACTGACGGAAGTGGCCTGTCCCATCCCGAGGCAGCCATGGACAGATGTGTATGTGGCCCATCCCCTCCAAGGTAGCCCTTAAGGGGACTGACGGAAGTGGCCTGTCCCATCCCGAGGCAGCCATGGACAGATGTGTATGTGGCCCATCCCCTCCAAGGTAGCCCTTAAGGGGACTGACGGAAGTGGCCTGTCCCATCCCGAGGCAGCCATGGACAGATGTGTATGTGGCCCATCCCCTCCAAGGTAGCCCTTAAGGGGACTGACGGAAGTGGCCTGTCCCATCCCCAGGCAGCCTTGGACAGATGTGTATGTGGCCCATCCCCTCCAAGGTAGCCCTTAAGGGGACTGACGGAAGTGGCCTGTCCCATCCCGAGGCAGCCATGGACAGATGTGTATGTGGCCCATCCCCTCCAAGGTAGCCCTTAAGGGGACTGACGGAAGTGGCCTGTCCCATCCCCAGGCAGCCTTGGACAGATGTGTATGTGGCCCATCCCCTCCAAGGTAGCCCTTAAGGGGACTGACGGAAGTGGCCTGTCCCATCCCGAGGCAGCCATGGACAGATGTGTATGTGGCCCATCCCCTCCAAGGTAGCCCTTAAGGGGACTGACGGAAGTGGCCTGTCCCATCCCGAGGCAGCCATGGACAGATGTGTGTGTTACTATGTGGCCCATCCAGGGTCGTAGCAGCCAATTGTGGGCTCTATGTAGAATCAGTTCCAATGCCCCCACCTCCACCACCCCCCCAGCAATATGGGTAGGCTATCTACAGTACATAAATACAGCCTGATCTCCAAAAATTCTGTGCTCCTGGACACGGATGTTAAGGACACAAAATCTGTGTCAGGAGCACGGATTTTGCCAAGGAAATCAAGGAAAACAATTCCGTGTCCAGGAGCACGGAATTTTGGCAAAATCCGTGCTCCTGGACACGGATTTTGTGTCCTTAACATCCGTGTCCAGGAGCACGGAATTTTTGGAGATTATGTTGATAAATAAGACACTGTGTGGGCCCCCTATATACATGGGGCCCTGGTGACTCAGTCACACTTAACGTGTGGGGCCCATCCCGTCCAAGGTGTCCCATAAGGGACTGAGGTATAAGTGGCCAATCTCAATCTCAATGTGGCCAATGAGAAACAGATAAGTGACTCAGGTCAACCCAAGGTTGCCAATGGACAGATGCATGAACGTCAATGACACGTCCAATCCCAAGGCTGCCAATGGACAGATGTATAAACGTCAATGACACGTCCAATCCCAAGGCTGCCAATGGACAGGTGTACTGTATGTACGTAATTGTCCAATTGCAGATCAAGGTGGCCAATTGCGGGACATATGCAAGTGACCCAGGCCAACCCAAGGGACAGATGCACGAAGCCCAAGGTGGCAAGTGACACACACACACACACACACACACACACACACACACACACACACACACACACACACACACACACACACACACACACACACACACACACACACACACACACACACACACACACACACATTTAATTGCAGTATACAGTATAAGAGACAGGTGGACAGACGTACATTGAAGTCCCATCCCGTCCAAAGTCCAGTGCAATTTTACAAGATTTCATTACTTCCTGTGACCTTGACCCTGTCAATATACCGTAACTCTTTAACCCCTTAAGACACGGCATTGTAAATTAGTTGTTACCAGAATGGCAATGACCAAGTGGTAATGTATTACTAAAGGCCCTGCGCACTGTCATAGTATTGTAGTACTATAGTAGTTAACTTTCAATATCTATTACAGCGTGCCACAGGAGGTGCAGCGTGCATTAAGGGGCTACGAGTTGAAATGAACCCCATTTGGTCCCACTCAAAAATATAAGTGTAAATTTTACTCTGTGGTTAGTGTGAAATAGTCAGAGTCAATTCTATTGTGTGGATATAAACAATGGAATGTGAAAATTTAAAGTCATCTCGCTATAGGGTTGCCATGATTAGCCTATACTTGCCACCTGCACAACTCTTCATTGACTTTTGGCTCCACTGTTGGGGTGATGTGACTCTCCACACTGTAAACACTCTCGCTGGATTTCTAAACAGTGGTCGAGTTCAAACCAGGGGGGATGGTCAGAGACGGATTATGATTATTGGGGGTTTGTCCCCTGAGAAAAAAAAAAAATCAAAATACAGCTGTTAAAAGTGCAATTTTAACGCAATATGTGAATGTACTGTATAGCCTTCATTGAGGGGGGATGATTTTTGACCATTTTCATTGTAGGGGGGCAGTGGCAACTCGGGCAGTGGTTATAAATGTTTACTCTGGAATTTTGACATCCTGTTTTTTTTCCCACCGTGTACTTGAATATTCATTTCACATCTTCTTGGTGCTGAGTTGGTCAGTGTTTTTGATGATTAAAATGGCCTTGTGCCATGTCTCAATATTGTAATTCCCACCGCACGACTAAACATAAGGACGCGCGGTAGGGACCCTGTATGTGTTTTCTCACAGTTTTTGGAAGAAATAAATAAACAAATTATGGTAATGCTAATAAAAAACGTGTCACACATTGACAGCCAGACACCCACCAGGACAGGGGTGGATCTAGCCATTTTGGGGCCCTAGGCGAAATATAAGAGTGGGGCCCTCAAAAATCATTATGTAGACATATAAAAACTCTGTGTTTCGGTGCTATTTTAGTGTGTTGTCACATATATATCTTTGGTTACTTTACATGACAAATTAAGATCAAGACAACTTTTTGTGTTTACTATGACTGGTGTGACAGTTGGGGCCCCTATTGAGGACAGATTTGGTCGGGGCCCCAGGCAATTGCCTAGGTTTGCCTATAATGGAAAGTCAGCCTCTGCACTAGGACCCAGGCATCTGACATAGCTGGCTGCCATTCCTTTCTCTAAAACCCACAAAGGAGCAAGAGCAGGAGGATTTGACCAACTGCCAACAGACTACAAGAAAACATCAAGGCAAACCAGCCAATAACAGCTCGATAGCAAAAGCACTGTAAATATAAATCCAGATAGATTTACAACTCTGAAGAAAGTCAAACTACTTTAACGGTGGAATCAAAATTGAATAGAATTAACTGAAATTGTTGCACTGACTAAAGTGTAGGCCTAAAACGAACACATTTTTCACTCGTTAACCAGTTAAGACATGCCCCCTGTGATGAATGTGCTATTACCAGAATGGCAA
Organism: Engraulis encrasicolus; assembly: GCF_034702125.1. Classification (NCBI taxonomy): domain Eukaryota; kingdom Metazoa; phylum Chordata; class Actinopteri; order Clupeiformes; family Engraulidae; genus Engraulis; species Engraulis encrasicolus. The sequence continues at coordinate 31,755,486 of NC_085874.1, forward strand.
TGACCAAGTTATAATGTAGCCTACTACTACAGGCCCTGTGTAGGCTAATGTCATAGTAATGGTAATATGGTAGTTACACCTTTTCAATGACTATTACAGCTTTCCACTGGTGAAATGGTGTGCATTATGAGGCTACAAGTTATATTGACACTAGCGGTTGTTGTTTTTTTTTTTTTACTGTGTGGTGTTCCTTCAATATACCAACTGTACAACACACAAGGTCATGCTGTCATACAAGGTCATGCTCTCTGACCAGATTGGCACGCATGCAAATGAAAGAAGGTGCTCAAGTTACAGCTTGTTTGAACTCACTGCTGCTCAAGAACTTTTTACTCTGTATTTTTTTTCCCGTTTCAACACTTAGAGAGTTCATTTAGCATTTTCTAGAATATATTTGATCCTAGGCTGTTCTGTATGCTGATTTAACACTGCCTTTTTTTTTTTTATATACTGTGCAGGACTTTACAAAAACAATATAGCAGGTGAGTTGCTGACTCGCTGCCTAAGCTGCAAGGAAATCCTCCGCAATGTATTATGTCAGGCCTGAGGGATTGAAGAGACATAATGTAACATACAGTTTATATTTGTACAAATATGGTAAAACGAACCCCTGACTACATCTGTTCTATGAAAAAACAAGACCACCAATAATGCTGATGTTCAGCATGCTTTAGGCCTTACTTAAAGGCCTAGTTAGGATAGTTTGTTCCAAAGATAGCCTAAACAATTAGCCTAAATTTTTAAAAGCTGTAATAACCCATACACGTTATCTTCAGTTTGGATTTGCCAGTGAAAAATGACAAACTTAAAGGGTGCTTTTAGTCACAGCTTCAGGCCTATTAGGCGTAGGCCTACAGAAATGCAAAATAAATCATAGGCATATTATTATGCAGGATTTTTATGTGGTTAATAAAAAAAATCCCTGTGACTTAAACCACATTAAGTTATTTAGGCCTACTCTGAAATCAGTTATTGTATCTCACATTTCAGACATTTCTAGGCCTAATCGCATACATCCTTCCTGTGTGTGAAAATTTGTCTGTGGTAGGCTATGGCTACCACTGCCCACTTCGCTGATAAACAGATAGTTCTAAGCGCGGGCGCTGGAGCACACACACACACACACAGTCCCACACAGTGAGCGAGAGCGGTCATGAGATGCGTCGTTTCAGTTTCAACTAGTCTACATTGAATTCCCTAAATGTTACATTTTAAATACAGATGTGCACGAATCCTCCCGTATTAAGTTGAAGTATAACACGGCCCGGGACTGCTACTGCGCGGCTCCCTCACAACCAAGGAGGTCACTGTTTGCACACCTAACTACTATTAGGTGCCATGTTGTCTCTCTCGAACGCGGCCATTGCCGCCTGAAAAAGCGCTCTCAAGTAGGAGGAGACGGTAGGAGACCGGTCGTTCGTTGTCATGGTCCAGATTCACATTCGGCACTTCAGGGGAGAGAGACGAGGCAGGGGAGGAGAATCTCGATGACTCACACGCTGACGGCCCTGTCATTCATTTGCCGAGGAGTTTCTTTGCCGACCGCAGCGAGCCGCTAGCCACTGGAGAGGGCGAGTGATACCCGGGCGCGGGCACGTTAGGGGATAAAGACTGAACCAGCAGCTGGAAGAGAGAGGGGGAAAATCCCGGCCCAGCTTCAGTGAGCATCACTCCCACGTCGGATTTACCCGTGATCTCCAATTGCCGTAAGGGGGAAAATGTTATTTCTTTGTCATTCTATGCAATGTGTGTGTGTGTGTGTGTGTGTGTGACAGTTAATCAGTGCAGACTGAGCAGCGTCGCAGACTGTCCGGCATAAGATTAATTGGAACTGACGAGAATAAACCGTCGTAGTGCAAGACAGTCTGAACTGATAGACGCATAATACTTGTGACCAAGAATGAACATGCATCTAACTCCACTATCCATCCCACCTTGGACTTTGAGCCTGTTATTTATCTGTAGGTAGGCCCTATTAATTTATTGTTTCGTCAGTGACAGCAGCGCTGACCCTTGTTGACATAATAACTGACCACCAAGGAGAGAAAATGTATGTAAATGCAGCCCAATAGGTCAATAGTGTGATGTTAATCTTAATGCAAACACGCATGCTTAGTTAACATGGGTGGAAATAGAATGATTGAAATGGCATCGCTCATAACCACTGTTTTGTGATCCCATGCTTGTGTTTTTCAGCAGAACTTGCACACGATTTGCTAACGGGGTTTTGAACGAATTCACTGTATGCTGCGTGCTAACCATCAGGCAAGCTAGTACAAACTCTGACAGGCTGCTAGCAAAGCAAAAGCCAAGCTAGCTGGTTGCAGCCTTTTAGTTAACATTCGCCACCCACCGCCTAATTATGGAAATGTGTTTACATGCTATAACAATTGATTCTGTGCCCAAATGTAAATGGATATTCGGTTCCGTTGTAAAAAACTGGGTAGAGTGTCCAAGGGATATGCGGTCCAACTCCTGGCAGAGTGTGCACCCTCGTCGTGTCTGACTGTGTCTGCAGCAGCAGGACCAGATGTCGCGTTTATGTCCTCAAATACACAAACGCTAAGCTTGGCGAAAATTCTGCTGTGTGTGTAGCATTCTTGATTATTACAGTATTATAAAAAAAATAAACTCGCAGGTTTGTTTCATACTTCACTCTGTCGATTACTCGCCAAAGCCATGTCAGAAAGACATTCATCTGATGCAAGTTAACACAGCAGCTGCTTTAAAACCTGCTGGCATTTGGTGACAATTGTTCTAAAGATAACACTAATATCATGGTGTGTGGTAGTCTCTCAACCCGGAATAGAAACTTTAGTAAGATGTTTGAAAATAGTCCCGTGTTTCTTGAATCTCATTTTAAGCCGGCTATGGTAATGGTTGTGAACGTTAAGTAGCTGCATTTTTTTTTACAATAACGTGACTGAACTGGTGCATTTTGCGAAGCAATCCAGAGAGTGGCAAGCCGCCATGGGTGACAGGTGTCAATTTGTGTGATAGAGCTCTATACGTAGAAGCCGAAGAAGGCAATTACATCAACTGGCCAAGGGGAGAGGTAAGGGGCCCGGCTGGATAACACCTGCTAACACTGCCAGCTGCCCCATCAACGAGGAGGCGCGCGTCCTTCCACCTGTTCCATTGCACGAGACAATGAAAAAAAGTCGTCTACTGTCAATTTGGACGGTCGACATGAGGCAGAAAGGCATGCGAGGAAAACACAATAGAAAGTACAGTAGACTGCTGTGGGAATAAGGATTGGTTAGAGAAAAACTAGTTGTAACGAAACGCTAACGAAATGGAATTCTTTTATGCAACCCCCCCCCCCCAAAAAAAAAAAAAAAAAAAACAAAACAAACAAAAAAAACAATTTGTGTTAGCACTTAACTCGGGTGTTGTGGGTTAAAAAAAATGTAGGCCTACGGAGGACGGCGATGAGAATAAAAACTTGACCCCTGATGACGAGTGTCCTAATACAGAAGACTCAGACATGGCTGTTTTGTGATGCTTTTGTAAACACCCGCCAGCGACCCAACCCCCCTGTGCACAAAACCACAAAACAAAAACAACACAAACAAAATCCTTGCAGGGCTCAGAGAATTGATGAATAGAGGTGGCTTAAGAAGCTTACCGAACTGTGTGTGTGTATATAGCCTACGTCGTACGTGTTATGTATTTCCACACAGGGTGGGGTGGGGTGGGGTGGGGGTGAGCCACAGCGCAATATTAAGTACCAATTTCTGCACAGACATTCATCAGCGGGATGGGTATGGCAGATAATCTGGTGTGCCGTGCCCCACCCACACACTGCCTGCCTCATATCCAACTAGCAGGACCCCGTACAGTAGTAGGCTCCAAGACAGACAGAGCAACCATTCTTTTCCACCAGAGTCTGCCCAGGGCACCTCCTCCATACCAGCAGCAGGCTATGCTTCGTCAGGGTTGATGAAGACAGTCCTCTTAATTGATGGCAGAGTAGAATAATCAGACAGGGGTTGTCACCACAGCTGTTTTACACAGTAAAGCAAGGGCACAGCAGCCATGTAGCCATGCACGGTTTGTTGTAACGACGTGATTTGGGCCATTGAGGTTTGATTGAGAGTGCCATTTTCTTGGCATTTCTCTGCTTGCATCTAGCCTGTTTGTTTTGTTTAGGCTAAAAAATGGGTGTAGTAGTGGCAGATCACCGTTTCTGTTTTGTAGTATTGCTTTGTGTGTCTAGATATTTTTCTGTCTAATGTTTTGCTTCAGCACAGTAGTCACTGAGGGAGTAATGCACTTACAAAACGGGCAATGTGTCACCTCACACAGAGGGTGTACGTCATAACAGGCAGGAGCGCTTTCATCCATAGACACCGAAAACGAGAAATATATTGGATAAAATTGCAAATTGAATGTGTGTGCTGCTATTAGAGTGAGTTAGGAAGGATTACTTCATCAAGTAGGGTGGGTTGTCTTTCTTGGGCTGTGTATCGATATGTGGATTATAGCTAGATTTCCACTGCACTGTATGTGTGTGTCTGTGTCTGCACACTGCACAGTTCCGAGAGCTGAGGGCTGTGGATGGGAACGAACCAATTGTTGTTCAAATATCCTCGACGGCACACTTTGCCCAATCAGCAGCAGTGATTAACCCTCCGCAACAATTTCTAACCCACCCCAATGATTCAAACGAGCAAAAAAACAAACTTGCGTTGTGTGATAAGAGGATTGTCTTGCTGTGCTCTGCTTGTACGAGATCAACTCGGCAGGCAAATATATTTTCTTCCGTGAGGTGGGATGGGTAGCCCCGGCCTTAATGCACGCCGTTAATAGTCATTGAAAACGTAACTACCATAGTACTACAATGCTATGACATAACGCAGGGGATAGTAATGCACTACGACTTGGTCATTGCCATTCTGGTAACAGCAAATCTATAACGCCGTGTCTTAATCTGTACTAATTCCGGTAGCATTGAGGGGTGCTTTTGAAAATGTTGAACATTTCCCCACACACTGGCAGCGCCTTTTATGCAGCAGAGCAAGCATAGCAGAGTATCCTGTGAGTTAAACACGGGGCTGTAAAGAGCGGTTCAGACGAAATGTACTTTAATGTGTTAAGACATGGCCCCTGTTATAAGTTTGTTATTAAGATGGCAACCAATGACAGTGTCGTTTTGTAACTTATTAGTAAGGGCCCTGTGTCACGTCATCGTAGTGTAATTCTATGGTAGTCATGTTTTTTAAACCAATATTGAAGCGTTCCAATTGGCGGAAGGGTGCGCATTAGGAGGTTAACTGTACATACACGTAATGATTGGCGCCAGTGTGGGCAGTTGTATTGAAAACAATGAAATTAAATGTTGGCTGAGCAGAGCAGCGATCTGCACATTGTCGGAGCCAGCGGGGTGATACAGTCATTTCATGTGGGTTGCCCCTCCCAGGAATCCCTGCCACAGATCAAGCAGGAGAGAGAGAGGGAGAGAGAGAGAGAGAGAGAGAGAGAGAGAGAGAGAGAGAGAGAGAGAGAGAGAGATCACAGAAAGCAGGACTGGAGAGGGAAAGAGGCACGTCATTTGCTTGCAGAGGAAAAAGAGTGAGGGTACAGTATGGAGAAAAAGACAGAGGGAGTAGTAGGCGACAGAGAGAGAAGATAGAACGAGGGAGTCAGAGAGACTTTGTTCAAATACTATGTGAAATCTTGTTGAAATGTTAAGTTATGTTCAAGGACGTTAAACAGTGAAGGTATGGTATTGTGACGCTGCCACGAGCAACTGCAGCTGTGATTCAGGCATTAAAACAATGTCCTCTCCTTTCTCCTGTCCTTGGTGTGCGTGTGTGTGTGTGTGTGTGTGTGTGTGTGTGTGTGTGTGTGTGTGTGTGTGTGTGTGTGTGTGTGTGTGTGCGTGTGCGTGTGCGTGTGCAGGAGGAAGATGCTGTGTTCCCCTCTGAAGCCCACCTGCTGAAGCGGTAAGTGTGTGAGTCTTGCTCATCTCCAACTCCACTCTCAGATACAGGGCAACACAGTCTCACACAGAATACTTCCAAATAATATAATATAATATAATATAATATAATATTATATAATATAATATAATATAATATAATATAATATAATTATTGCACGCTTTGGGAACTCAGATTCAGGCCAAGACACACAATCTCACACCCAGTACTTCAATACATGACACCAAATGTATATGAAAAGTGGAAGCCCAACTTGGAAACTCCAACTCCCATTGCCATTATGACACATCAGTCCACAGCACACAAGTACACACTGCAAAATTGCGTTTATGCCTCACCAGAGCACAGGGGCAGCCCCCAATGGCGCCCGAAAGGGTGCAGTGCGGCGGAACGGTACCATGCTCAGGGTACCTCAGTCATGGAGGAAGATGGGGAAGAGCACTGGTTAATTAGTGCCCTCACAAACCTGACAGTTCGGGAGTCGAACTGGCAACCTTTGGGCTACAAGTCTGTCGCCCTATCCACTTACCCATGACTGCACATGAAATATGCCCATATGCCCCCCAAGTCTCCATATACTATAAAGTCAAATACTTTGCGTCGCATCATAAAACAAAAGGTCAGGTGTTCCAGATCTAAACCGTTCGCTAAACTTAACTGAAACATGCTTGTCAGAGTAGTGACTTTCTGCTTCATGGTGCAATGGAAAGCGGGGCACCTTTATCTTTTGTGTCATTATGTTTCGCAAAGGGGGAACCTTTGGCATCGTAAATTGTTGCGTGGTCAAAGTGTCAACATGCAATGAGTCGGGTGTGGGCCTGCCTGAGAATGAAGAGAAGGACAGCTTCTTTCTTTATTCGCCTACAAATGTTATAGGCAGTGGGCCAAGAATCATAGCTCATCTAGAAAATGAGTTTCGTTGTGACCGTTTAGTGGCAACTTAAAAACATGTTTTCTTGATCAATTTGGGGGTGCTGAATCCAAATCTGCCTGTTGCCACGGCGTCAGCCTGCACATTTGGCCACCACAAGGGGCGCTATATTAATTTTTGCTTATTTATGGGTAGAAACAGAGTTTTAAAGTTTTCCTTCCTGTTCAGTAATAACATTTTACAGACTGCTTTGTAACAACATTTTCCATGAAGTTTTGGACCATTTCTTTACTTCAAGCCATGTTTTTCTCCAAACATGACAGTTGATTGGTTGAATTATAGAACAACATGCATTGCATATACATTACAATCTAGACTCAAGATGGAAGAAAATACTAAAATATGACTGTGATGCAGGATATTCTGTGCGCGTCATCATGGCTCCCTATGCGGGCGCCATTGAACATTTGGAACGCCATGCCCTCTTTGAAACTTTCATATCCCTTGCCAGTATTAATTATGGACTTTATTAACTGCTACGTGAAAGTTTACACGTTTGCAATGTGTTTCATGCCTTGTAATCTAGCATATGGATGCACACATTAGAGTCACAAACCCTATATTCATATTCAAACATTTCACGCACGCATCCACACATTCTTAGTTAGAACAATTGTACTACTCCCCTACAAAGGAAAAAATAACTCAGCTGATCAAACTGTGCAACTGAGAGAAGTGACTTCCAAGTTTTTTGTTTAATCCTTATAATTTCTTTGAGTTCCGACACAGTAGTGGACGTACAGTAGTTGCTGTTGCCCCTTGTACTGCTGCAGAGATCTGAATTACTATTTTCTCAATTGAATAATTATGAATAATAATTATAATAAAAAGACCACGGCTATAAGATTATTTGGTAAAATGGGCTCTGCATGGAATAATGATGACACATTGATACAATTGACAGTATGCAGGCCTATTGATACCAAAATTGACCTTTGACCCATAGTTGGCGCACTATTACTGGATATTCCACCTTGTGTCTATCATTCTTGTGTCAAAGGGTCACGTAAAGACAACATGCAAAAACTGACGTGGTGATTACTTGTTTTGTGCTCATAGTTATGACAAGCCATAATCTTCTAACCCTCTACTGCACAACATTGCCCTCTGGCAACACAATGTTTTTTAAAGCCTCATGTCCAGTGTGTGCCTCTTTACATTATCAAAACCAATCAGAATGTTAGAAAAGACATGAAAGAACAATTTAGAGTGGTTTGGATGACACTATGTTGTAGTATTTGAAGGTGGGACTTCCTCTTGGGGTGCGAAGGACACAAGATCTTTTGCATTATTAGTGTAACTAAACATGATAAAATCATGAAATAAAAAATAATTTTATGCGCACAAGGCTGTATAGAAGACTCTTATCAGGTTTTAAAAAGGGTTTCCCTTTGTGATTGTTTGGAACACTTTGTCTTTGCGTTGCCTCAAGGCAATGTTGTTCGATAAAGGGGTACTTTCTTGGGTGACTTTGTTATTATTGTTTTGTTTGTGTGTGGTTGTGTAACCACATCATCACATATATTTTATGCAGTAAAGACAACAACTAAATGTTATAAAGTACTTTTTAAAATTGGAAATATCTTATACATATCTGATATTTTATAATTTATACACATTTTGACAAACAAAATGAATGTAATAATGCTTTATGGATGAGCGCATCAGGATCTGCATGCTAGAGAAATTTCATCTGAAGTTAGGTAGGACAGCAATGTCAGTGATGAACATCTAAATGTAGAGGAGGGGGAGTTATGGTAGAGGAGGGGAATAGGGTATTAACTACTGCTTATTATTCCTCTAAATATGGGGGAGAATTGTTGTATCCAGCTTCAAACTCAGACCACCTGGGTACTACAATAGTGGTACTGGGTAGGAGCCTACCTAAAGAATCAGACTAATTGATAAAGTCAAAGCACACTAACTGTTGTCTCTATATATTATAGTCTCTTTCTACAGGATGTTAGTCAACTCTGCGTTCCTGCTTGGGAAGCACATCTTTTGTGCACGCAACTCCCGCCATACTTCATTTATTCTAGGCTTCACTCATAACTAGGGTCCTGAGTCCAGGGCCGGCCCAAGCCTTTATGAGGCCTTAAGCAAAATTTCGTCTGGGGGCCCCTACCACCACCTACTCATCATCAGATGCTTTGTAAGCTTCATTTACTTGCACAAGTGAGGGTTAGGAGCTGAGGACATACAGTAGGCAGGCTGTGTAGATTATGTGCCCATTTGGAGCAAAATTTCCCAGAAAGCCATTTATCACAAAGGAATATCTTAGTTTCACTTCAAAACTATTACTTTTAGTTATATTCTGCATTTATTGTAGGGTTTGTACAATTAAATGTGGTACATGAAAAAGGACGTTGTATCCACCATCATTGAGGTGTCCCCCGATATACAGCATAATTGCTCCCATTTCCATTGAGGCTCAGAAAGAAATTTTGGACTGGGGAATATAGTATAGAGTTCATTTCTTCCTGGAACTTTGCTGCCCAGGGTGGGCTGGTGACGGGGCCCTAAGCCACTGCATAGTTTGCTTATGCCTCGGGCCAGCCCTGCCTGAGTCCTACAGATTAGCCTATCCTTGTAGTCACATACACGGAATTATGGCTCACATGCAGTGGGGGTGTCTCCAATGGCGTATCTAAAAGCAATCCCTCTTCTGACACCAGCAAATGGGGATAACTTTGCTTGTCCAGCTTCAAACTCAGGCCCTCGGGGTGCCAAATGTGCAATATGACCATCACACCAAGCAGCCAGTCTCATTAACATGACATTTAGGGCACACACACACAAACCTAGTAATGATCATTCCATCACTGTGCACCTCTGTTTTACGTGAGGTAATTGCGTGTTTTGTTCAATTTTAAACTGAATAAAAATAAGAATATTGGGCCTACAGGATAAATAATCAAAAATAAAATAAAATATATTTTATCAATAAAATTTCTAAAAATGAACTAAAAAAAATAATGCGTAGCCATATTGTGTGCAGTAGAGGGCTAATTATCAGTAATGTCAAGCAATGTATGTTGAGTTCAAATTAATTGTTAACCTGTGGTACTTTTGTTGCCATGCCATCTTCTTATTTTACAACATCAAAAAACTTTTCACAAAGTATGTTTAATAGAATATACACATTAACTTCATCCTTTTTTCATAATATGAAATACACAGTAGCTACAGTGATTTCAAGCAGTTCATTCACCTACCACATGGTGGCGCTATGCCTAACTGCCATTTCACACACAGAGAAATGTTGGTAGGCATAATACACAGTAATCTGGGAAGTTTCACACTTGTGAAGCACTCCAAAAGGAGTTGGTGACACATTTCCTGTTGAATGGCCAATTTTAATTAAATTCCCACATTACCAAATGTCGCTATTTCAACCTTTGTTTTTTAAATCAATGTGCAACTTTTGACGATGGCAACACCTGGAATATTGATTTATGTACTATCAAGTACTTATATCAGCAAAAACCAAGTTGCCACCTGATCACTCCGACGAACCTGCAAGATAGGATTTCTGGCCCGCTGCCTATTACGAGCAGAGCCCTTCTTCAGCGTGTAGGCGAATAAAGAATAGAAAAATCTGAAGAGTGCTGTCCTTCGCTTCATTGCTTTATCTAAGTTTTATGTGAGATTCAGCACCCAGTTAATAACTGCATTCATCATTAGGCGATAGTGTGAGCGCGTCTCCTCCACTTCACAAATCAGGTGTGGACCTGCCATACCTGGACCGGGTTTCCACCACTTTAGATAGATAGATAAATAGATAGATAGATAGATAGATAGATAGATAGACAGATAGATAGATAGATAGATAGATAGATAGATAGATAGATAGATAGATAGATAGATAGATAGATAGATAGATAGATATACTTTTATTGTCCCCAAGGGGAAATGTGTTCTCACCACCATAGCAGTCTTGTCACAGCCTACAGCAGGCATACATAAGGCATTCATAACAGACATCAAAACACCAAACACAGTTGATATACTAGACATTGATGACAGTCACATACTAGATACATGCCCACTCAGACATTTACAGGCAGAACACAACATGATGACAGACACTATATACACTCCAGGAGGGTCAGCTGCAGGGGGACACTATGGGATGTTGTTTAGTGCAGTGACGGCATATGGTACAAAGCTTTTGTTGAAGCCTGCTCGCCTCCATACATTGTGTCACAGTACCATAATTACTATTTAACGATTGTCATTTTTTTTCATCAATCTTATCCTATGACTGATATGGGTTGCTAAATCTCTCAAACCAATATTTGGCGATGATATTATTTTTGCATTATTTGTCAATCCAAACCTTACTTGAAGAAGGTCTGAAAGACCAAAACTTTGTGAGCGATAAAACTGCTATTGTAATTGATGGTGTACAGGATATTTGTGAACTGTTTTCTCATTTTGAAAAAAAACTATTTTTTACAATTGTTGAATCTCATTCAGAAAATAAACACGTTCAACTTAGGGTTTAAACTGTATTTAATAAATTGTGAGACATACACAAGCAATGCTGTGTTTGTCTCTAACATACAGTAGGCCTACACTATATTCAAATGAAAGACGTAGCCACAAAACAAAACTAACCACTGTTACTGTAGTCCTTTTCTTAAACCTTCCATTAGTCAAACAAGCCAGAACATTGCACCTCATGCGGTTGTAATAATAAGGGAACGGTAACTTTAACTTAACTTAAATGTCATGTCATGCAAGCATTCTCACAAACATCCGGAATATATTGGCGAAGCATATATAGGTGAAGCATTTTGGCTTGATGCCAAAGAAAGGCTATAGCTTGTATGTTGAAGTGTTGTAATTTCATCCGGTTGCGGTATGGTGTGGTGTGTTGTCATCCGGTTGCGGTATGGCGTGGTGTGTTTTCATCCGGTTGCAGTATGGCGTGGTGTGTTTTCAACCGGTTGCGGTGTTTGCGGGATGTGTTTCCTGTCTTACTCTTTAGTGTTTGCTAAGGAGGTGTGTTTCAAGTAGCCATGGCAGAACAGTTGGCCTTCTGTAAAAAACAAACAAACAAACTGAGTTTTACGGTTTATTGTGCTGAGCATGCGTGTCTTGTAAAGCCTTGGTGTATTTGTGTATAAGATTGTGAAGTTAAATGTGTGTGTATGTGTTTGTGTATTTCGTTTGATTTGCATTTAAAGCAAGTGTGTGTGTGTGTTTGACTATGCATGGGCATGTGTGTGGGCACACAGCGCCCGTGTGTATGTGTGTGTGCGTGTGTGTGTGTGCGCATGTGTGTGTGTGTGTGTGTGTGCGCGCATGCGTGTTTATGTGTGTGTGTGTGTGTGTGTGTGTGTGTGTGTGTGTCTAAAGGGAACCTTCAGTAAGCCACCTCAGGCTGCTTGGTGTTTACTTAGCATACCGAACGGCACACACTGTTCCTGCTTCCCGTGTGAGTCTGTGTGTGTGTGTGTGTTTGTGTGTGTGTGTGTGTGTGAGTGGGAGAGAGAGAGAGACAGAGAGATCGAGAGAGTGTGTGTGTGTGTGCGCGTGTGTGTGTGTGCGAACGTGCACATGCGTGTATGTATTGGCTTATCCAGGGAATGAGTGTGCTGGGGAAGGCTTCATAGGCCTAACACCCCTCCTTACTCCTAGTATAAGGTTAATTAGTATTAGTATTAGGTATTAGTTAATGAACTAATTTTACTGAAGACACTTTCCGTGTCCCAAATGCCGCACTTGTGCGCTTCAGACACTTTGTTTCATAGTCACTGCATAGGGTGCACTGACTGACTACGCACTGAAACCAGAGACTGTCTGTATATAAGGAGACGGAACACTTCAGAAAGTGTCCATAGGAATGAATGGGGGCAGTTTGTTACACTAATATGGCACGTGTTTGCACATATCCCATCTGGCCGGCAACAAGAGCCAATTGCTTGCTGAGCTGTGCTGTCAATTATCCAATCATCTCGCCGCCTCGAGTCACCTGGTCTGACTAATCTGAAATTGCGCCCCAAATGGGGCACCTAAGTCACGCCTTTCTACTTCCGATCCGTGGGGCTGGAGCTCTCAAAATTTTGAATGCGAGTTAATGGAGCGAGTCAAGCTAAATCCTCATCCCGTTTGGCATGTGCTCCGGATTTCACATATGATGACAGTGAATTTGAAAGGTTTGGATTTGCGTCGTAAGACCAGTCATTTTCGACATGCAAGAAACGTTATTTTAGCTTTTGTGCAAAACTGTGTTAGAGACTACACGTGCGCCTCGCATATCTGACGTGAACCGAGGCACAGCCAACCCTACCGCTGCATCGTGGCTTAAGTGGCTGCACGTCGGACATGCGACGTCTGTTGTGTAGTCCTAATAATTACATATTTTTGCACACACACAACTCAAAAATCGCTTGCCAAGTGAAGTCAACAAGCACACCATTGGTTGTTATTAATTCTGAGGCACAGCATATGTGTGATCGACGGGGAAATGCGAGGTGGGTCGGAAAATAGCTTTGATCAGTCCATTACAGCCCAGTCAAAAGTGTTTGCGTTCCCAGCCCCACAAGCCGCCCGGAAGGGGTGGAGACTTAGGTGCCCCATTGCGCCCCTGAGTTGTAGCCAAGATGGCCGCAGAGTGAAAGGACTTATTCTAAATGACTTTGCTGAAACATAGTGCCCGATGGAAGGGCACAATTGTGCCATTTGAGATACGGAAAACATCTCGTCCAGACGACAGCGTGGTAGTCAAGCGGTTTAGTTCACCTGCCAAGTTGGGTAGTGGGCCTGAATTGCTATTCGTGTGTGTGTGTGTGTGTAGAGCTGGGCATCATTAGTGAATGTAGGGGGAGCTGTTGTCTCCCTGTTTATAAACACCTTTCCTTGGCTTAGGTTGAGATGACGTTGTTGTTGTCCCCGTTTCTTCAGATATAATACTGGCCACGCTGAAGTGTTCCTCAGTGAAACGTTCTTGATGCCTTAATGGGCCTAATGGGCCTTTTTGTGATTCAATACGATACATATGAACTGCCAACCATTTCTGGTTGACCTGCATTGAATGACGTCATCATAATGGGCTACCGGTACAATAACATGAACTGAGTCACGTGTCCATCCCCATATACCATATGTCTATCACATGGGTCCATATACCATGATCCATCCAGGTCCATAATGTATGGGCTCACTTGTGCACATCTGACCATGGAAGATGAATAGCAGAGGACTCTAACAAAGGCATGACGACAAGGATACAGAGCCTCGACAAGGTTCCCATAGTAGCCCAAAGGAAAAAAACACAAAATGTACAAAATGATTCATACAATTCTTATACGTATGGCACGTGATAAAAGTGGCCCCTTCCGGCTTCCTCTAGGCGTGACAACATCGATACGTCAACGTTTCCGTAGTAGCTCTTCTTAGTCCTATTGATGATCTCATCTCGTGTAGTGTAGAAGAGGCCAAGGGGACCCCTGTCGATTCATTTGTGTATAATGGGCAGATCCACTTCTGATGACCTCATAGAGTGTGAGTTAACTCATTCAAAGATCATATAGAAGCTATAAACTGTCACTGGTTGATTTGTGTGAATAGCTTGATAATGAAGCACAGTATAATTGACACGAACTGAATCGCCCGTGTTGATGGGCCCACAAATCATGGACTGGTTCACATTAACCTACATTGCATTGGTTACAGTCCCTGGAGCAATATCTGGTTAGGTGCCTTGCTCCAGACCACTTCAGCCCTTACCTAATGTTAGGTACCCTCTGCAACCCTCTGATGCCAAGAACCACTCCCTCACCATTAATCCACGGCTGCCTGCCTCTCCTGTGTTGTTATATGGGTTCTTCATATAGTGTGGTCTCAAGCACATCATACCCATGCCAGTGGGGAGGAGAATAGCAGAGGTCTCTAACGGACTAACAAAGGCATGACGACTAGGGATGCACCGATACCACTTTTTTGAAAACCGATACAAGTACGAGTACATTAGTGTGTGTACTTGCCAATACAGAGTACCGATACCGATACATTTACCACCAAAATACAATGAAAATAAATGCATGGCCTTGTTTTTTTCCACCTGTGATATTTTTATTGTCCATTTCCATGTAGATTTAAATGTTAGTAAATGTATGTGGTGGCACTTTTTTCCATGCTGCTTTCAAGTCCACAGAACGTGACAAGATTTTGCATTGTTTTGAGTAATAGCAGTATCGTTCCTGGTATCGGCAAGTGCTTGACGAGTACGAGTACGAGTATAATGAGCAGTGTCGGGCGCCGATACCGATACCAGTATCGGTATCGGTGCTTCCCTAATCTCTAACGGACTAACAAAGGCATGACGACACAAGACACAGAGCCATGACGGCGTTACCATAGCAGCTGTTCAGCTTCAGCAGCTACACAGGTCAATCATACCATTGTGTTGACTCGCTACACTGCTGTGTGTATGATGTGTATCTGCTTTCAGCTGCGGCCTATTGAGGAATACCCTGACTAGTAAACAGCACACCTCTACCACATCTTCAAGGGCGAGAGCTGCATAGCCTGGGAAATCTCATGCTGCTTTGCACAAACGTTCCGATCTGAAAGCCAGCATGGAATCTATCCCTCAGCAGGGTTCCCGAAACATGGTCTCCAATCAGAGAGCAGGGAGATGTGGAAAGGCGTTGACTGCAGTTTGTTTGAATAGATACAACTGACACGATTGGCTATGGGCTACTCAAGCCAAATGATATACACTACATTCGTAGCGTCCAATAAACAGCCGTCGTCATTCGTAAACCACACACCGCCTACGCGATTTACAGTAGGCCGGTCTCCAGACCTAATCTCACTTGTCTGGTGGTAACCAGACAATGAGCTGCATGCATCTTTTAGAAATTAATGGTCACTTAAAAGGGCATAAAACAACGTGTTAGGGGTCACCCCTGCGCAAGAAAATGGATTTTCTTCATGTTCATACTGTAAGAGATCAATGCTGTCGGGCTCCGTCCTGACCACATCGTCTGAGTGTGCTCCTCTTTTACACAGTGTCATAGAAGCCTTACTACAGTGGTTCTAAACCTTTTTTTGTACAAACGGCTCCTTGACCTCATCATAAGCCTGCCAATGCCTCCCTTAGTATTGAAAAATAAAACAGACTAATGCCCTCCAACGGGAACTAAGCCCCGTCCCCACTCAGCTGTATCCTTCTCAACGCCCCCCCCAGGGTTCCCCAACACCCCCCTGGGGGGCTGTAGTGCCCCCGTTGAGAAAAACTACCTTCCTAAGTGCTCACTTCAGACACCTTATTGTTTTACACAGCGCTATGAAAGCTTTAGTAAGTGCGTGGCCAAATGCACCCTGCTCTCCCCATAGTGTCCACCGTACACTGCAGACTCATTCTATCTATTATTGTAATTAATGAGATGTTATTGTGGCATGCAGCGTATTTTTAGCTGGGCAGCGCGTCTGCTCCTCTAAATAGTATTACTATATCCGGACTGGGTGCTCTTTTATTTATACCCCGTGGTGTAGTTGTGCTCTAAAAATAAAGCTGATTATGCTGTATGTTTGTACCTGTAGGCAGGTCTGTGGGAGGGCGGTGTAGTGTTTCAGCTGTCTGGTTTATTAATCTGGCATTTTTAGATTCACCCAGACCCAGACGCTACACGGGCTATCTCAGGACGATGACTTCACTCGGAGATGTCAGAATGATGATCACCTATGGTCGTAGAAAAGAATAGAGAACAACAGAATCTCTTCACTGCTTTTCCCAGGGGCCTGAGACCGTTATGCCAGTGTGTGTGTGTGTGTGTGTGTGTGTGTGTGTGTGTGTGTGTGTGTGTGTGTGTGTGTGTGCTGCACCAATTTACCTTCATGAGGCCACTGCTATTGGAGCACACCAACACGGTGGTGCCCTCTCTCCATGTGGGGGCCAAATCTCCTGGACCCCACATGTTTTGACCCCCTTTGCTGGGGTTGTTTATTGTTACTGGTAAAAGTAAAAGTGTAAAAAAACAACTTTTCCTCACTGGCAGGTTAAGGTTAGAGATTGTTTTGGTTTGGGCACAGTTTAGCATTCTTTAGCTATTGTTAGGGTTAATATGAATGGAAGTCAATGGGGCCCCACAAAGATATTAAGGTAGGGCTGTGCGCCATCATGGCTTTGATATCTTGAAGCATGTACATGCGCACACGGCGCGCTCACACACACACACACACACACACACACACACACACACACACACACACACACACACACACACACACACACACACACACACACACACACACACACACTCACACACACACACACACACACCGCAAATGTCCATGTGTTCACTGCTTTTAGTCATTGCACCCCTTTTGTCAGGTACAGGGGCTCATAGCACTCTCACCTTCTCGTACAGAACCTACTATGACATTTTAACACTCGACCGTGTTACAGATATTTTTTTGTTTTAGATATTTTTGGATAAAGCTCACATTAAATAACGTTTAATTGATGTCGGAACTCTTGATTGCATGACAGACCTGTCACGTTTGTATATATTTTTATGACGCGATTTATTTATATATTTATGTATTTATATAAAGCTAGCTCACACAAAAAAAGCCAGACTTCCCACCTCTGCTCACAGGTACAGGCTCGATGAT
Organism: Engraulis encrasicolus; assembly: GCF_034702125.1. NCBI lineage: Eukaryota > Metazoa > Chordata > Actinopteri > Clupeiformes > Engraulidae > Engraulis > Engraulis encrasicolus. Next base: position 31,772,994 of record NC_085874.1, read on the forward strand.
GTCATCAGCTCCAGAAACGGAGATCCTGACGTCAGTAACACTCGACCATGCGACCAACATGTGTCACATACGTATATACTGTATTTAGGCCTCTCCTTCTCTCCCGGGGGCCTGTCTGGCATGCCCATGATGACGCACAGAACACCGGGGTGTCTCACGTGAAAAGTGCATGTGCAAATGTACGTGTCTTTACAAAGCCGTGTTTTTGCGGTGTGGATGTGAGAATTTGGGGTGTTATTATTTGAAGGGGAAGAACAGGTGTCTTCTGACGTCCATAGGCAGAGGCAGTGTTTACAGTGTGGATGCCGGATTTTCACCGCTGTCTATAGGCAGTGGCAGTGTTTACGGTGTGGACGCCGGATTTTCTGTGGTTTTTTTTGGGACGGCGAAGAGCAGTGATATGTAGGAGGCAGTGTTTAGGGTGTCTTTTTCAGAATTTGAGGTGTTATTATTTGAAGGTGAAGAACAGGTGTCTTCTGACGTCTATAGGCAGTGGCAGTGTTTACGGTGTGGATGCCGGATTTTCACCGCTGTCTATAGGCAGTGGCAGTGGTGTTAGCGGTGTGGACGCCATAGTTGTTTTGGGTGTTTTGTTTTTCACCTCTCAGTCAGCAGCATATGCCGGAGAAAAGGTGACGCTGCGTCAGAGCTGCCGGCTGTGGAGGACTGGATGTCGTGAACGAGTCTATTTCCTCCCCTCCCGCCTTCCACTTCTGACGATGCTGCTGTCACAGTTGGCACCTCACGGCAAGAGCAAACCGTTGTCACTCAGTCATCTCATCTCTCTCTCTGTCTGTCTGTCTCTCTCCTCTCTCCATCCCTCTTTCATGCTCTCAAATGAGTTACTTAATTATAGGTACATATCTGTCAGCAGTTCAGAGAGAAGTGTGTGTGTGTGTGTGTGTGTGTGTGTGTGTGTGTGTGTGTGTGTGTGTGTGTGTGTGTGTGTGTGTGTGTGTGTGTGTGTGGGAGAGAGAGAGAGAGAGAGAGAGAGAGAGAGAGAGAGAGAGAGAGAATCAGAACACCTTTGAACAGGAACAGCGTTCCTGGACTGCGCAGTTCAGTTGCAAGTGCACATGTCTAAAAATACAGAAGTACTCTGCTGAGAAGAAGCAGAAGAAGAAAAAAAGAAGGAAAAAAGCTATTATCTATGCACCATAATCTGCTCCCCTATTCAACCCCCCCCCCCCACACACACACACACACACACACACATCACCAACACCACTTGAAAACTCTCCTCCTCTGATCACACTCGTGCAGCCCGTGTCTGACGGCACAGCTGGGAACGGCAGCATGTTAACACAATTTGCGCTTCCAATTAAACTGCCGACCTCTGTTCTAGAATGCAGAATATGACTTTTTAACATGTTCCTATTAATATCGCCTCCCGTTATGAAACGGTGCTCAGGAGGGGAGGCGGGTGTGGAGTGGGTGTGGAGAGGGTGATGCGAGAGGAGGGGAGGTTAACACCTTATGGTCCACCCTTTCACCTGTTACTTCCCCGTCTTGTGCAGTCTTCTGTTTTGGGCTAATTAGTCAGGCAGATTAAAGTCCAAATGTTCACAGAATATTTCAGTTAGTCATACAAGCACCATTTTTGGTACAAATGATGTCTAGGGTGTATTATTTAAGAAAAGTACGTTATCCAGCTTCAAATCCAAGATGGCCGCCAGTTTTCAACATGGCCGCCAAATTTAATGTAATAAACGTGTCTTTCAAGGTAGAATTACGTAGAATAGACATGTGTCGATTACCACAGCTTCAAAGTTTATATATTATGTCTAGAAATACCCAATGGTGTCAACTGTATTCCAATATGGCTGACAGTTTTCAAGATGGCGGGTATTGAGTCATTCAAAATTAATGTTTTCGAATGTTTTCTGGTTAGATATTCTTCTAGATCATAAAGTAGGTGATACAAGTGAAATTTTCTCCAAAGGATGTCAAGGGTGTACTACAGTATTTGTGAAAATTATGTTATCTGGCTTCAAATCCAAGATGGTTGCCAGTTTTTTAAGATGGCCACCAAATTAAATAAAAGAAGGAAACTAAAGTGTTTTTTAAGGTAGAATTCGATTAATAGAAATAGCCTATGTTCATGTTCAAAGTTTCAAATAATGCTGTATCAAAATATTCAATGGTGCAATCTGTATTCCAATATGGCTGCTTGCCTTCAAGATAGCAGATCTTACGTCACATCCCCAAACCGTACAGCGAATTTCGCTGAAATTTCGGCAATATTTTGCTCTGTAGGTTATGAGCCGTTACGTTACGAAACGATTTTTTAAATGATTTTCAATGGGGTTTTTTTGACCTCAGATATTCTGTATCAATAAACATCCAAAATCACACACTAAACCAGTAAATTAAGTGAGTAATCTAAACTATGTGTATTTTGTAATATCTGATATGAGTAATGTCGTAGCACAACCAGGGCACACTGGTGACATTACTGCTGTGCATGGGGTTTAGTGTCGGTTTGTAGTGTACTAGCTAGCTGTAGTTGAATCTTCACTTTACATTGTTGTGTATTTACTGTATATGATGGAATACTCAAGTGTCCTAAATACTATCTAATAAGCCCCTGTACAGATATTGACTAGAAGGTTAGTTAGTGGTAGTACTGTAGTTAGATAGCCGCACCTGAATTGTCAGGGTGTGCCAATGCGGGACAGCCGAGTCAAGGGTTACAGTTACCTGGATGTCGTAGAGATTGCACGGGAATTAAACAACACTGGATGAACAATCAGGCTAGATGTAGGGCATTACATTCTTGAATCTAGACGTATCCCATATTTCAATGTGCTTTGATGTTTGTGTACGGTAAGGTAGTAAAAAGGATAGCCCTTCGGCGTTAAATCGTATTGTACACAATGTTAGGCAACAATCCATTGAGTTTTGCTGGTACTGACTGGAGGAAGTGTTGCCTCTGTCAGACTGACACAAAAGAGGTGTTAAAGTGTCCCCATTTAGCCATTGACCAAGCTCATGAGCAGGCCAATGCGGTGGTCAAAGGCAATGGTGGTGCCATTGGAGTGACTGAGGATGCATCTGTTCTCAGGCGGTGGATGGGCGTCTGGACCAGAAAAAAGCCAGTTAGTCAGCCAGTATGACTTGGCATGTCAAGTCAAGGCTGCACAAGGAGATGCCAGGCATAATGAGCACACTAGTTAGTCACAGAAATCATTCATTGACAAGGTTCAGAAGTTGTTCGTTGCGGTGAAGGATGTAGGCAATCCTTTTCAGGAGGAGTCGAATGATCTGCTTACACTGGACAAAAACACCATAGCACATTCCAGTGCTTCAGAGCTTGTAAAATATCACCTAGAGGAAGAGAGAGTTGCCCTCAGAGATTTTTTCAATGGTCTTGGTGATGAGGCTTCCTTCCACAAGCCCATCAAAAAGAACAGACCAGATTTCTTTCGCTAAGATGTGGCTGTAGCCTCGAGTGAAGCAAAGAAAAAAGTGGAAAAAGATGACTGATCTTTTCTAACGACTCTTTATATCATGTCAGTCAAGGGAGTGTGACCTCCCTCCTTGATTTTTTTAAACATGAGAAATAGTCCTTTCCTGCCACACTGAGTGACACAGGAAAACTCCACTCTGGACAGAGGTCTCAACTCATCAACATTCTAGAATCTACCGTTTCTCCACCTGAGAGACAACCAGAATGTATAACAGTTATCATTGATGGTTCTGCCCTTTTGCATTCAATGCCCACAAAGACATCAAAGACCTTTCAAGAGTATGCTATGCAAGTTCCAAAGATTCTGACATACTCATCAAAGTATGAGCGAACAGACATTGTTTTTGATGTGTACTGGACCTCAAGCCTGAAGGCTGAGTCAAGGTCAAAGAGAGGTAAGGCAGATAGACGAAGAGACGAATCAAGCTACCACCAAACTGGAAAAGCTTTCTGCAAGACAGTGACAACAAAACATAGCTGTTTGAGTTTTTGGCTCAATATAGTGGTTGTGACAAAAGGAGAGCAGGCCCTTTCAAACAAACAAATCAGCACTGAAGGCTTGTGTCCATGCAACCATGAAGAAGCCGACACCAGGATCTTCACACATGCTCTCCATGCAGCCAAGCAACAGATAAAATCTTTGTTGATTAAGGCATGTGACACAGACATTCTTGTTGTTGCCATCAGTGTGTTTACGATTCTTCAGGATGCAGGCCTGGAAATGGTTTGAGTAGGATTTGGCCAGGGTCAATCCCTTAGGTGGTTGCCAATACATGATATGGTGCTAAATCTTGGCCCACAGAAATGTAGTGGCTTACCCTTCTTTCATGCTTTCACTGGTTGTGATGTTGTGTCAGCTTTTCGCAGGACAGGCAAGAAAATTACATGGCAAGCATGCAGATGTGCCCTGAAATGAGTCCGGTTTTCAACAAGCTCAGTCAGTACCAACCTACCATAGCTGAAGCAGACCTCAATATCCTTGAGAGGTTTGTTGTCACCATGTATGGCAAGCACAGCACTACAGCCAAGGTTAATGAGGAAAGACTGGAATTACTGTATTTGCTCGGAAGCAAAGGTCTTATGATTCTATTCCACCAACAAGCGCACCTCTGGTGCAGCATGTAAAACGTCCTGTATTCCAAGCTGTCTGCATATGGGGCCAGGCAACTACCAGTATATGCAAAATGCAGACTGAGGACCCTGCCAAATGGGATGACATATAGATGGCGAGGTCTGGAGAGTGTTCTGGTCAACTCTTCCACACATCGCTCAGGCCTGTCAGCAGTTGACAAAATGTGGCTGCAAGACAGAAAGCAGAGGATTATGCAAATGTTCTCGCTTCAGCCTGAAGTGCACCCAGTTATGCACTTACAGATGTGAGAACAACATAGATAGAAACACTAAAAAAGTAACAAAAGTGCTAAAAAAAAGTCGTTTACCGACTTAAACAAAATTTTCCTTTTTTACTTGACTCGGAACATCTTTTGGCAACACCCGAGTTGAAGAGAACAACTTTTTCCTCCCCGTGTTCACTATGTCTTTGTAGTTATAGTAAGAAGTAGAATGTAAATTATATTTTAGACTCTCTGCTATGCAGTAACAATGTTGTAACAAAGTTTTTAAACTAACACTGAAGCATTGGCTTGTAGCAATGGAGTGTACTACATTTCCTTTTTTTATCATAATATTTGATAATCTTAATTTTTTGAATGCAGAATTGGACTGTCCATGTCCCAAAACATCTCATTTGATATTGGTTTAATCAAAACAGGACTGTTTTGTCACAATATAGCCCAAACAATGACCGAGAATACGTCAAATGGCAGCCATCTTGGAAAATGGCGGCCATCTTGTTTTTTTACTTGGATAACGTACTTTTATGTTAAAGTAGGTTCTAGAGCACTAGTGTGCCAAATATGGTGCTTGTATGACCAACTGAAATATTCTCTCACTAATCTGCCTAACTAAATAGCCCCTCCTTGCAGATGGGTTTGTCGGTGATCCAACTCACTGTTTTGCTGAAATAAGCACATGTTTATCATAACAACATTGTAATGATGTTAGGAAGAGTCTTAGCTTACATTAGAGTTTTTATCAGTTGCTTTGGAACATCTCTCAAATCTCTCTTTGCAATTTGCAAAATATTAAGTGTGTTCTCAAAACAGTTTTCAACACATGGCAAAACACTGGATGACCTGCAAAACCCAGTCTCTTGCTTAAAATCCTTAGTTTGTCTCTCAAAAGCAAGTTTTTGTGTCATTGACCGTGTCAGCGTAATCAGAATGGTTAGTCATTGTGTCAAATGCCATGTCTCATATCGCATGCTTGTGTCAGTTCACTGATGGTTAGTGCACTGACGGTTAGTGGTCTTTAGTGCATACTGTCATGGAAAATGTTGTACCCTGTACCCTCACAAGTAACAGGCTAGCATAGCATTAGCTCAACAAAATATCAGTTGGCTACTGTTTACATTGCTCAGTGTCTTGTGCTTGTTACATTTCCTTCATCCCAAATGGCAACTATCTCGCATACAATGCTTGGCTTGGCATGAAAAGTTTGGTCTCTCAGTGTCATTACTTACAGAATTACGTAAGAGGCTATTGTCCAAACTCTTTCACTGCATTGAATGCCACGTTTCATCCGCTTCCTTAACAACATGGCTGCCGTTTAGTGTGTGCAGTGCCCATTGTTTAAGCACTGCGATTTTGACTGTTGTTAGGGCTGCATCTGGGCACTTTCGGTGCACTAATTTTTTCGAAATGTTCTGCGTGAGTGCCCTACACACTGAAATATAGTGCCTGAAGTGCACAAGTGTGTAATATGAGACACGGAAAAAGTAGTGTATGGACAAGATAGTCAAATTTACTTGTCATATTGTCAATTGACTTTTCCTGAGGGTTTCTTCCGATGTCAAATGTTGTTAGTGGTGTGCATTGGCACTGCCCTCACGATCCGATTCGATTCGATTCGATTCCGATTCAGGAGGTAGCGATTCGATTCGATTCGATTCAATTCTATGATGCATTGCAATGCATTACATTTCTACTGAAAGCCAAGCAAATGTTTCATCGATCATGATGAGGCAATACAAGTAGTCAGATACTGAGTAAGATTTTTTTGGCTGTTTTCTGTATCAGTCTTGCAGTTTTCAATGCTTTGCTTTTATTTAATTTAACATTTAACAGCTCCTGAAATATCCACTGAAGTAATTGAAACTTCAAAAATTTGCTGCATCGATTCTGGAACTTGCCGCATTACATTGAATTGAATTGTCCATGCCCCGCATTGCATTGCATTGCCGAATCGATTATTGTTGACACCACTAAATTTCGAGTATGACTTATTTATTGACAGACCTTCTCATTGCAGAATAGGAAAAGTAGCCAACTCTGGTTGAAGTGTCAAAATTTGAAACAATACCTGTACAATGACATTGTAAGATTCTAACGAAATTTTGTGTTGAGCATAATTACGTGTAAGCAGGGCAAAAAAGCATACAATAATGTGATGCAGCATATGCAATTTGTTGCAAGCAGAAAGTGACTTTTTGACCTGCACAAGTGATGTGACAAATGAACAAGAATTACGATTCTGATGTGTGAAATGTGCCAAAACAATCGAGAAAAACTGTAGTAGGAGCTGTGCATGAAATGGTTTTAACACCTTGTTGCCCACCCCTTCGCCTGTCTTGCCTAATAAGCAGTCCTCGTTCTTGCGAGTCGTACACAGGTACCCAGTACTCAATTTGTACTCAAGTACTCAGGGTGTCAGTATGTCAGAGTAAACTACAGTGGAATCAAAAGTCACTCATCTTGAAGGGGAGCATAGTAATTTTAACTCTGCTTTTGAGTGGTACTAAATGTTACCTGTACAGACTTCATTCCAACTCTTTGAGAGTTATATTAACACTGATATGTATTTTTACTGTAGCCGGACCTGATCCGGTTTCAGGCCATAATGTGTCTTGTTTCTCTTTAGCAAATACAAAGCCCTGGACAGATCAGATTACCAGGTGTACCACTCTACAGTACGTAGACCAGATGTCCTGCCGCTCTCTGCCAGGGGTTATAGTAAAAGCAGGCAAGTGGTTTGGGTTATTTTAACTCTTGTCATCAGGGTGGGTTCAATACTAGGCCAGATTAGCCTGTGTTAAGTGATTGATTGATTGATTGATTGATTGATTGATTGATTGATTGATTGATTTGCATGTTAAAGTACTCTAGATTATGCTATGACTTTAATGTTATTTGTCAGCTCTTTGATGTGTTGGCAATTAAGCATAGCTGGAAGCTTACATTTGTAATTGGTTTGCTAAGAGGCGTCAATACATTCATTTGGGTTGAGGTGTGTTAGTGCTTTGGATAGGTTTCATAATGGCCTTGTTTTCTCATGCAGTGCACCTGCAGTGTATGCGGTCAGTGTGGGTTGAATGTGAATCCATATTGCCTTTGCTGCATGCGGTGTGTGTGGGAGCGTCTTTATTACCAGTTGTGTGTGTGTGTGTGTGTGTGTGTGTGTGTGTGTGTGTGTGTGTGTGTGTGTGTGTGTGTGTGTGGATAACCTGAGGTTCAGGAAGTGAAAGGCTTGTTATGTGTCCATTCTACCTGAGCACTGAAAGAGAGAGAGAGAGAGAGAGAGAGAGAGAGAGAGAGAGAGAGAGAGAGAGAGAGAGAGAGAGAGAGAGAGAGAGAGAGAGAGAGAGAGAGAGAAAGAATAAGCCACACTGGTAGTCACATGTTTACATAAATGAATTTCAGCTTCTACAAAATACACACACTACAAAAACACATTCCACATGTGAGACCCCAAGAACCCAATTTAACACAAGTGAACACAATCTTTCAGAAGATTAAAAACAACAAAATTGCATGCAATAGAAAAAAAACTTACAACCCCAAAGTACACCACTATCACCATACAGTCCACCAGTATTTCACATAAACAGACACAGTACATACAGTAGTTGGGTTGGTTTCATAACACACACACACACACACACACACACACACAGACACACACACACACACACACACACACACACACACACACACACACACACACACACACACACACACACACACACACACACACACACACACACACATTCTCCTTGCCCACTAATGAAGTTAGTTAATTAGCCTAAGTGGTTGCGTGCTGAGGGAAAGGAGGAGAGAGGAAGGAGGGAGAAGACCAGAAGAGAGGAAAAGAGAGGAGGGATAACAGGAAGAGATGACGAGAAAGAAGAGGAGAGGAGAGAACAGAGGGCAGGTGAAGATGAGAACAGGCAAGAGAGGGAATATATGAACAAAGGGGGGGCTCCACTGGGGGTGGTTGAGGTGGGTGTGTGTTACAGTGAAAGAGTGCTACCAGAAAAGCAGTAGCTACCAATATTAAGATAAACTTAGGCCTGGGCAAAAAAAAAGATTCAAATCGTGAGTCGAGTTCTCAAGTTAAATTGATTAATTTTTTTTGGAATGCCCTATCACATAGGGTTTATGTTAGATGCAAATTACACAGTGCACACTTTTTTTTTCAGTTGTTTACACTTAGTGCAGACTTTTATATTATTCAAGGTTCGTTGAGGGACTTAATATCAAAACAAAAGATTCAAATTGCGAATCGGGTTCCATCACCCCGCTGTAGATGCACTTTTTCACTTTGATCACCTAAGACATTTCACTTGCAGTCGTGTCACTTTTGCTGTCAAGACGCTGTCTGCCAAAGAAAGAATGACTTGACAATGTGTGAATAGTCAGGTCCAATTCCTTGCAACAAGTGTTGTTTAACAACTAAATTGCAGCTGTCAAAGGGTGCTGCAGCGTTACAGGCTTTTCAAATCCTGTACCAGTCTGGGGTGCATTTCTCAAAGCCATAGTTGGTTACTACGTTAGCTACTTTGTTGTTCACAATGCGATTTCCCTTTGGCAACTACCCAAGTTGCTAACTGGCTAACAACTACGCTTTTGAGAACCGCACCCCTGTTTTGAAACTGAGCACTCTTCTTCAAATTCAACTGAACAAAGACACATGCTACACATACTGTAATAGAAGCAGAGTAGCCCAGCCAACTCAAACAGTCTCACACAGATGTTCAGATAACTGCCAGGGGGTAGTTGCACCGAACAGGTGGTAGCTGGTCAAAGCCAGTGTCATATTCATTCAGTGTTTGAAGACTTCTACTCTTATGCCTTTGTTTACAGATTTTTCAGTCCTTCTGTAGGAAGACTATCCTACAATCTCTATAGTCTTGCCTGGTAAAATACCTTGTACTATTATGATTATAACATTTAGCAGACACTTTGCTTTACATTTACATTTAGCAGACACTTTAATCTAGAATGACTCACAAAAGAGGACATGCACAGCTAGATAGTAAATACACAGTGGGGGAACACAGATTACACAGAGTAAAATTGCAGTATGAATTCAACACTTTAGAGACTCAATTTAACATCTTCTACGGTGTACTATATTGCTCCCTGACTACTCTCTAAGTGTTAAAAACACTGTTACAAATCACAGGGGCGAAACGCATTTCGCTCTAGACAAGGGAGCAAAAAGTAAAATAAGTGTGCGGTTAACTTCTTTCTTTTGAAGTATTGAACACTCCTGCCTTTGCCAGCACCTAGAAGCCGTGCATGGATCTTTGAACTGTTAAAAACACTGTATTTGTTTTATTTATCCTTTATTTAACCAGGAAATGTCCCGTTGAGTCACAGTGACTCTTCTTCCAGGGAGTCCTGGCCAAGAGGCAGCGAGTTAAAAAGTTACAAAAGAAACACACAAAAGACAAAGAACAAGACTACCAAAACAAAGACAAAACAAAAAAAACATTACAAAAAGTGCTGTAACATGTAACACAACAAGGCAAGTCTCAGATTAAAAGATTAAAAACTAAACAATACAATTGTAAAAGAATCATAGACCTGTACAGCAGAATACAAGTACAAAAGGATACAAAAGGATACAAAGTAATATAAATACAGTACATAAGCACATACATAATCAGATACCGCATTGTCTGGGGAGAGAAGGGCAAGCGTCACTCCCACTGTAGAGAGGCACTGCTGTCTGTCACTCCTGCTTTAATGGTGCCATAGGCTTCTTCAGTCCGCGACTAGGTAGCAGGAAATGAGCTGTGACCTATGGCCCCTCCAGAGTCGCGCTTACGCAACGACACAGAGGTAGGAGGGAGGGGGGGGGAGAGATAGATAGAGAGAGAGAGAGAGAGAGAGAGAGAGAGAGAGAGAGAGAGAGAGAGAGAGAGAGAGAGAGAGAGAGAGAGAGAGGAGCAGAGAGGTAGCTCAAGAGAGAAGAGGAGAGACGAGGACAGCATGACATAGAGGACATAAAAAGAGCTGAGAGAGAGAGAGAGAGAGAGAGGTGAAATGAGGGGAGGGGAGAGAGAGAGAGGTGAAATGAGGGGAGGAGAGACGATCCCAGCATGGAGAGGAGAGATGTCTCTGGAATTACACAGTGCACACTCATTTCGTGGCCTTGTGATGACGGGTGTGCTGGTGTGAAATCTCCATCCACACTCAAGCTCATCTGAGCGGAATTGCACAGAATTTGGAGAGGGATGAGAGGAAGCTTGAGATTGAGTAGGCAAGGAGGCGGAGATGACAGGGGGGGAAATAGACTACGGGGAGAGGAAAGCAGAGAGAGAGAGAGAGAGAGTGTGTGGGGGGGGGGATTGGATGACTATGGGAGATAGCCTAAGGGGGAGAGAGAGAGAGAGAGAGAGAGAGAGAGAGAGAGAGAGAGAGAGAGAGAGAGAGAGAGAGAGAGAGAGAGAGAGAGGATATATAGTACAGGGGAGAGAGATGGCCGCAGAGATAAAGGATAAGACCTGAGGGGAGTGAAGAGGTGGATGAGATGAGTAGTGACCGACGAAGGGAGGGGAGAAAGGGAGATAAGATGGTGAGGTGATGGATGGAAGAAGGAAGGAGAGGATAAGTAAAGACGATAGAGAGACAAGTAGGGGATAATAGAAGCGTGGAACATAGAGGAGCGGAGGGGCCTCTTAGCTTGGGGACATCTTAACCTCTTAGATCTAGAATGTGAGGTGTCAGGTGTTGGCATTCTGCTACGTTGGGCATGTTTTGCACAGCTAGGCAAGCGCCCTCCGTGTTTTTGAAGTCTGGTTTATTCTTGAAAATTAAATAAGGGAACTGGGCAATGGAGACAGATGTCTTGACAACTTGTTGCTTTTAAACTCCTCGTGTTAGACTGTTACCTCTGGACTAGCATGTCGACTTCTTTGTTGTCTCGTCCTCTGCTGCCCGATCCACTCCCCTGTAATATGTGCACTACATTGTGTAACTTCATTAACTCTTAAGTGAGCGCGAGCTCCTTTCTGTGTTTGGGGTTTGATGTGGGTTTCCATAATTATGTCAGACTTATATAACCGAGTTTGGCGAACCGTTTAGAGGTCAGTCAGGTGATGGTGAGCTGATGTCTTTGTTAGTGTGGACTTGAGGAAGTTTAATCTTACAACAGGCAGTAGTAGTCCAGAGCATGGAAAGTTGTTCTTAAATGCCAGAGTATAGCTGATGGTAGATGCTATGATAGTGGGTCGTTCAGGTGTAAGCACTTGTTTGGTTCTCAGTGTAACTATTTAGGGAATTGGCATCGGCACCATTGTGGCCAGACTGCAAACAGCTACACACCAGCTACTAGGGCTGGGAAATATGACGATATATATCGTTATTGTGATATAAAAGTGTATATCTTGACCTTTTTCCTATATTGTTTATATCGTGATAATAATTTTATCAATTTTATAAAATTGAATATCATTCAATTAAGGTAAGCGTACCCATTAAGCCCACCAAAATCTAAATTTCTTTATTTTTCAATCATCTTCACATAATTTTTTTGTGAAATATTTTGTTAAATAGTAAGATTTACCTCTCTTCTCAATGTTTGTCACTGAGTTGATGGATATTTCAAAGTACAATATGAAGATTTTTTACGAGAAAAGTGAAAAGTCTGAATGGGCTTAAATTGGTACCATTTAAGCCCACTTGTGTTCCAAATAAGCTCATATAGTTATTTCTCTATCAAAATACCTGGTGATGTGTGTGAATTGAGTTTAAACAGTGGAGCCTACATGGCATAAATGGTTTCAGACCAAAAATGTAAGATTTGCTCAAAAAATAGTGCATACAACCTAATTAAATATTACGGCATCTTTTACTTCATATACTTCATAAAATTCTTCATCCAAACAGAGAAATGTATTTTTTCTTATTGATTATTGTTAGTTCATTACATTACGCCTTTTAAACCAACAACTTGGGATTGTACAGCACTTTTTATGTCCCTCAAAGGCATTTTTCATAAGCATGCATGCAAACTTGCATGCATTTCAATGGGGTGTACCATTTAAGCCCACCTTGTACCCATTAAGCCCGCCTATACAAAAAGCTATTTTATGGAAATAATCAACTCGACAAAACATTTCATGATGCATTTCTTTAAAGACCAATGCCAAACAAACTGGAATATGCTTAGAATTCATACCTAACCACCTTAAGTCTTACGGTAGAGTAAGATAAAGATGGTGTGTGGTTGTATCAAGAAAATATCGGCGTGTGCTCGCTCATAAAACACATCTTTCCATTTGAAGGGAAATGCTATAATTTAGTAAAATACTGCATGTATATATATAAAAATCATTACATTTACCTCTTAGTTTACTAAATATGAAAGTATTTTCAAAACATTTGACTTATACTAGCTGATATTCTATGATTTCTGACATGTCCCAAAACAGCAAAGTTTTGAGGCAACTTCTTGTCAGTAGTCCTGAGACTGGATTCACTTGGACGGGAATAACTCGACGATAAAAAATGTGATTTGTTTGCAATAAAAAACATTTTGTCAGTTACTAAACCCTTTAATTGGATAGAGTGATGAACAACAAAATTCACCTTTTCCCTTTCTTTAAATTGACCTCAAAGTTGAAAGTGGGCTTAAAGGGTACATGGGCTTAATGGGTACGCTTACCTTACATCTCATGTTGTCACAATACACACTATAAGTTAATGTAACTGTAAAAATAAGAACAAAAAGATTTTAAAAGAATTTTTAAAGAAAGGTTGTTTTGCGACAAAAAAAAATGAATTAAGTAATTAAGAGAATAACTGAAAACGTATGTGATTGTGCTGTATCGTAATATATATCGTTATCGTGATATAAAGTAATCCATATCGTGATACTGTTTTTTTTCGATATCGCCCAGCCCTACCAGCTACCCACAAGGCATTTGTCACTTTCTGACGGCTTGTTGTGTCTTTATTGCTTATAGGACAGTGGAGAGTATGACAGGAAGTGAGTGGGAGAGAGAGATGGGGCAGGGCTGGGATCTACCCAGGCTGCACTCAGACGTGGGACCCCATGGGCCTGCAAGCCCTTATGTGGGGGGCTTAGCACCAGAGAGATTAGAGAGAGAGAGGTTCCATTGGCCCATTGTTTCCGGGTTCTATTATTGCAAGGGGGAGGGGGGGGGGCAAATCCCCCTTTAGGCAGACCTATTCAAACCGAAGGACTGTTCTATTCAATGCTAGGAGTATTATGACACGTCCCTTTAGGCAGACCGGAACCTGGTCATGTTAGGTGCCCATAGCAACCTATTACATTGGCATATCTCTATATACATAAAGAATCTCTGTTAGCACGCTGTGCCACAGAGCCTCCCAAGTCATCCCTCACTTAAATATGCCCTAACATTTCATGGTTTTGCTCCTTCTCTACATGATTAACGTCTTTTTTTGCACTTACTTTGAACATATGTTACACAGTAGTTTGCCATCTGTGAACTGATGCACTTTTTAATGTACTGAATGTCTGTGCTGTTATGGTTCTTATTGACCTCTGCCTCAGGAAAGTACAATGGAATGGCCAAACGCAATGGAATGGCCAAACAAATCAGTGTTCCTGAAACACAAACTCGGAGCAGTGCTGAATGAGTTCATTAAACATTAGTGTTGTCAGGCATTTCTATCATCCCCAACTGTTGCAATAGAGCACATTTACAACGGATGTCAGGAGAAATAACTAAACTTAGGTTTTACAAACTACCAATTTTCAAAAGAACGGGCCACCCTTCCCTGTTATTTATGTGCCTCCTTATATTTTATCTCGTTAATTATTTGTCTTATGTCTTTGTTGGTGATCTACAGTATGTGAGCATAGCTTACCAAAAAAAAATGCCCAGAAAACTTTTGAATCAGTCAATCTCAAACCTTAAATGCTGAGCTCTTGTGCTCGCTGATAGCGCCTATTATAGGCACAGAGAGACAAGAAGAGAGCAGCTGCTGACGTGGTGTACAGAGAAAACATGGCTCTAGGGATGCACCGATACCACTTTTTTGAAAACCGATACAAGTACCAGTACATTAATGTGTGTACTTGCCGATACCGAGTACCGATACCGATACATTTTACACCAAAATACAATGAAAATAAATGCATGGCCTTGTTTTTTTCCACCTGTAATATTTTTATTGTCCATTTCCATGTAGATTTTAATGTTAGTAAATGTATGAGGTGGCACTTTTTTCCATGCTGCTTTCAAGTCCACAGAATGTGACAAGATTTTGCATTGTTTTGTGTAATAGCAGTATCGTTCCTGGTATCGGCTAGTGCTTTACGAGTACGAGTATAATGAGCGGTATCGGTGCACCCCCACATGGCTCCATTGGATACTGGCCCTGTTTGCCTGCTAAATCACTGAATATGCTAAACACTGGGGCAGCAAGTTAAAGGGCAAGGAAATGGCATGCCTTTGGGTCAAACCCCAGCAGCACACAGACAGAAGAGATTGCTGATGAATATCCTTGAGCTTCTGTATGCGCGGATAAAGTGTCCAAATAGAATGAACATCAGGCACAGGTGTGAGCTAAAAAAAGCCACTTTGAAAGGACAAACATGTGAACACTCCTGGGAATCTGCCGTCTACACTGCTATACTATAGTTCACTTTGGAAGGTGATGGCTCCTTTCAAGATCAGACGTCTCAGGAGGGTAGATAAAAGGCTCATGGTGAGAGAAACATGCAATAACACAAGTTTCAAATCAGCTAATCAATGAAAGTTAAACAAAAAAAACACTTCCAGTTTCACCAATGGTTCAGTGGGACAGGAGGTTTACTATAAATGGAGACTGGCATGGTGTGTAGACCATGGGTGGGGGAACCTGTGGCCCGCAGGGCGTTTTACGACCCATGAGGCTGACTCATCAAGCCCCCGTTATAATTTTAAAGGGGTATGCCACTATTTTGGGGCTTACTATAGTTAAAATCGTTGGCCAGGGTTTATAAAGGTGTGAAGAGCATGCTACAATTCTACACAGATTCATTGACTTTCACTAGCTTAGCGACATATTCCCTCTTTTAACTTGTCTTAAAGCAAGACAACGCTTAACATGAAAAATAAGACACTTTACCACCTTTATGAACCCCTGCCAACTATTTTACACGTAACTGTAGTAAGCCCCAAAATAGTGGCATACCCCTTTAATGTTATGCAGTTTCACATGAAATATGACGTGTTTTTTTGTAAAGCAGTTTTAATTTACACTTGCAATAAAATATAGTTATATTATTAGGGGACCTAGTGAAGGTGTTGTAAAGGTGTACACCTTCAATATAGGCCTAAACTGCAGGGGGAAATCCTAATTTGTGTTCATAGTACGGCCCTTGGAAGACTGCATGAAATTTGAAGTGGCCCCTTGAATGAAAAAGTTTCTCAATCCCTGGTGTAGAGCATTGCAGAACCAATGGGCATGCCTCTTTTAATGTTTTCAGGTGACTAGAGTACCATTGCCGTTGCCATTGCCGATTCCTACACCTAATCTCGAACCAAAAGCACTGAGGATGGGGTCACCCGAAACATTAAAAACCCACTTTTTTATGGGCATCTCTATTAGTTTTTTTATGAGTGCGAGCTTCGGATCGTCTCTGAATTTTTTACAACCTCTACATCCGATTTTGTGATGTAGCAGGTTATACAGTGGGATGTTTGATATATTACGACACACACCTTTACAGTGCTTAAATCAAGACAGTGGTCAGAGGATGAAAGCAGGTGTGTGTGTGTGTGTGTGTGTGTGTGTGTGTGTGTGTGTGTGTGTGTGTGTGTGTGTGTGTGTGTGTGTGTGTGTGTGTGTGTGTGTGTGTGTGTGTGTGTGTGTGTGGTACTTGGCTCTGTTCTGAAGCCTGTCTGATCTGTGCCATTCCCTTTGATAAAGCTCAGCACTTTCATGTCTCAACCTACCCCTACACACACACACACACACACACACACACACACACACACACACACACACACACACACACACACACACACACACACACACACACACAAACACACACACACACACACACACACACACACATGCGCGCACACACACACACACACACACACACACACACACACACACACACACACACACACACACACACACACACACACACACACAGACATACACACGCAGTACCCACATACTGCAGGGCATCTCACAGGCTTGCATCCCTGATCAAGTAACACATCGTGCCTATGCAACTTATTATTATTTTTTGTCACTTCATCCATTTTCTATTTTTGTCGTTATTGTGTTGTCGTTAATAGCATACTTAACAGGGTACAGCCTTTGGATTTAAACGGTTCAGAGCAGGGCTGAAGAATTTTACAGAAAAAATAGAAATAGCGATTTCTCTGACAGATGTTGTGATTTCGATTTCCACCACCATTTTTTTCCTTTTCTTTATATCAAGTTTCAGTGGGTAGGGCTCTGTTGTCATGCACCACAACAGTTGCTCCGGTTCAAATGACTGGCTTTTCTAGTGAATGACCTGTTCATGCACAGCAGGGAGCCATCTGCTTGGTAGCTGATACAGAGCCGTTCTATCAGAGCTAAGTTATCTGTTGTTTTCTACACCACACAGCAGGGACAATAGGCAGAGCATACATGAGTGCAATTATTGATGAAGCAAAACATGGATCAGTTTAGAAGCATGGTTTTTCTGGCTTTGAAGATCCCAAAACCGGGTTGTCTGAGATTGCGATTTTCGGTCTAAAACGATAGATCTTTCAGCCCTAGTTCTGAGCCACACGATGGTCGCGTAATCCTTTGCAATTCGGATCTAACCAAAGGGACAAACCAAAGCCTCCTTCCTGTTCCCTACTACCTTCACTAGCATTACCACTAACACCAGGGCCAGTTGAGTAGGGGGTCGGCCCAGTCTAGTCTGACAACCCTTAAGTCCGACAATAAACCACAGAGGAGCATAACAAGAATCCCATTGGTCCGACAGATATGCACAACCTTCAGGCTATGGGGCACATGTGGGCAGGTCTTTTTAGACAAAAAATACATGCGCCAAAACATGCCTTTATAGAGGGGTAGGGTTAGGAATTAAACTGAATACAGCAGTAGCACTACCATCTGGTAAATACAGCATTAACACTACCATCTGGTAAATACAGCATTAACACCAGCACCAGGTGAATACATCATTAACACCAGCACCAGGTGAATACAGCATTAACAACAGCACCAGGTGAATACAGCATTAACACCAGCACCAGGTGAATACATCATTAACAACAGCACTAAGTAAATAAGGCTTTAAAGGTGCCCTGTGTAGGATTGTGGCCAGAGTAACTGCAACTGCAGCTAAAAATGTCAATTTCTGGAAATTCTGGAAATTCTTCAAAATTCACGGAGAAGATCCCCCTTTTAATGTATGAAAAGTGCAGTTTTCCCAGTCTTTAACAGTAGCACCAGGTGAATACAGCATTAGCACTTCCACCACTTAAATATAGACGTAGCACTAGGTGAATAGAGCATTAGCAGGACTAGCACCAGGAAAATACTGTAAAACATCAGCACTAGCGCCAGGTAAATAACATTACCAGCAGGAGGAATACAGTACAGCATAAGCACTAGCACCAGGTGAATACCGCATTACTACCACCACACCAGCAGGTAAAAAAAACACTGAGGTGATTAATCCCCTTTGCTTGCCCGGTCTCCTCATGCTGCCTAATGGATTGCTACCTAGAGGATTATCTAAGCAGACTAATATCATCATTAAGGGAATATGCAGCAGGGAAGCAGCACGTGATTACGGCTCAAGTGTTTCCATCTGAAAATGAGCAGCTGTTGCTGCTTGCCGGTGTGCGGGTCTGGCCCGTGTGTCTCTGTCAGCAAGGTTGTTTATGCGTTAATATACTGTAAGGTGTATGTCTGGAGTAGAGTGTTGCAGTATGTGTGTGAATGTTAGTACACACATGCAGTAAAAAAAGAAGTGTTAACCCGTGTTAGCCACGGTGTTATAAACTTCCTGTTCTCAGAATGGCATTGACCAAGTCATAGTACAGTACTAAAGGCCCTGTGTTATGTCATACTAGTGTAGTACTATGGTAGTTAACTTTTCAATGACTATCCAGCGTTTGGTAATGTTTTACTTTACGGTACAGTATTTACTGTGTACTTTCTGCGTAACAACAGGGTAACAGACAGAAGTTACATGGTATCTAACGGGTAAAAAGGGGGTAATTACAAAGTAAATACTATGTACTACACATATCTCAAGAATTACTATGAAACTACTTCTTTTCTAACCATCTAATCATCAAACTTCTCTCTGTTACCCTGTTGTTACTCAATTAATGGTATTTACTTTGTAATTACCCCCTTTTTACCCATTAGATACCATGTAACTTCTCTCTGTTACCCTGTTGTTACCCAGAAAGTACACAGTAATTACGTATGCTAACTGTACCGTAAAGTAAAGCGCTACCCAGCGTTTCCCTGGTGGAACGGCATGCATTATGGGGCTACTGGAAACTTCAACACTCAGAGTCGATTTAACATCTTCCAGAAGGTATTTGGTTTCAGAGAAAAACACTCTAAGCTTTGCATAAACACTGTGTTTTCTACTGTGGAGGGCAAGGTTATCTATGCTATAAGGGTTAGCAGTAGGATGTGAGTGTAGTAATAGACTGTATGTGTGTGATTGTTAGACCAAGGTTGAATGCTGTAAATATGGCGTATAGTGTGTATTAGACTGCTAAACACACATGTTTATAGGGCTGATAATGTAGCTTTCTGTTTTAATATATGCTGAAAAGAAGAAATGAAGACTGTTTTGCTTTGTGCTTCAACATAGCCAAGGCAAGGCAAGTTTATTTGTATTGCGCATTTCATACACAGGTGCAACTCAATGTGCTTCACACCAAAAATAAATGCAAAAAGAAAGGAAACAAGAAAAAAAGAAAGAAAGAAATTAGTGTTCAATGGAGGAGCGACTCTTGATCTTGGTCTCTGTTTGTATATTTGTCTCTGCATCTGTGTGTGCATGTGTATGTCTGTATGTCTGTGCACGTGTGTGTATCTATGTCCATAAATGGTGTCCATTCCATAAACAAACACACACGCGTTGATAAGAGACATAAACATGCATGCCGTGCAGCACACACAAGCACACAGTTCCCGCGCACATCTAAAAACAAACAGAGAAGCCGAATCCCCTGCTCTAGGTCGTCTCCGCTCCTCCTCTCCGTGAATCCCCCGGGTATGCTTCCCCCAGCGCCGTCCTGTTTAGAATTGCCTCTCCCCTTGGTAATTCCCCCCCCTACACACCTCAGCGTGATATCCCCAGCCTCGACCTGTTTATAATAGCTCTGGAGTGTGAATGGTCGCCCAGCCCCCCCAGGGCTCTTGTCATGGTAAAATTTGCTCTAGGTTGCTTACTGTCGGTGATACCCCCTCGTCTGCCTCGGGCAGTGTTGACTGTGATCCACTGCCCAGCCCCATAACATCATGTGCGGTGTGTGATCATACGATGCGTCCTGTTGCTTTGTGCGGTGTGTGAGAGTTAACTCACATCCCACCCCAGCCTCGGCCTGTCCTCTAGATCAGTGTTTCCCAACCAGGGGTACGTGTACCACTAGGGGTACGCGAGCACACCTCAGGGGGTACGTGAAGAAATGTAATAATAACAAGTACATGGAGTGTAGCCACTTTGGGATAGCGGAATAGATATAGAGCATGTGTGAGGGGGGTACTCTTCATATGACAACAAGGCTTAGGGGGTACACAGGACAAAAAAGGTTGAGAAACACTGATCTAGATCGTCTCTAGAGTAGCCACTTTGGGATAGCGGAATAGATATAGAGCATGTGTGAGGGGGGTACTCTTCATATGACAACAAGGCTTAGGGGGTACACAGGACAAAAAAGGTTGAGAAACACTGCTCTAGACCGTCTCCCATTGGTGCCCCCCCCCCACCACCACCACCACCTGTTTATAGCATGTCCGGATTGTGAAAATGGATGCTCCAGCCTCAGTCATCCTTTTGTGGAGTGCATGAGTGTGATCCACCAACCTCACCCTGGTCTGTTTCCTCTGGTTTGGTTTACTCCTTGGTCACCACTCTCTTGTAGGTCTGGTAGTGTGTGTGTGCGTTTATGTGTGTGCGTTTGTGTGCGTGTGTGTGTGTGTGTGTGTGTGTGTGTGTGTGTGTGTGTGTGTGTGTGTGTGTGTGTGTGTGTGTGTGTGAGTGAGTGTGTGTGTGAGTGTGAGCGAGATCCCCTCAGTGTTTGTGTGTGTGTGTGTGTGTGTGTGTGTGTGTGTGTGTGTGTGTGGGTGTGTCTGTGTGTGTGTGTGTGTGTGTGTGTGTGTGTGTGTGTGTGTGTGTGTGTGTGTGTGTGTGTATGTGTGTGAGTGTGAGCGAGATCCCCTCAGTCCAGTCCCGTCCCGTTCCTGTTTATAATTTTATAATTGCCTCTCTGGAAAAGCACTCACTTCTGCCCTATTATGGAGAACCAAACTGTTTTTTTTTCTTTTTTTTAAAAAAAAAGAGGAAACCTCGAAGGGCTTGCTCGCTTCACTTGACCCGCTGAAGCACTCCACTCCAAGCGCAGCCAGAAATCCAAACTTTGAATACCCTCTGTCTCTGTCTGCCTGCCAGTCCAGGGGTTCAAGGGTTCAAGGGGCTTCACTCAGGCAACCAGGAGACTCTTTGCCTGCAAAAAATCAAGGTCTTTCCTCCTGTCCTTTCCTCCAACCTTGTGACGGAAGGCTCTACGCCGTTAACCCCTTTGCTCAGAGCCTCTGCTTTAACCTTATTGTCACAGCATTTGTAAAGACCAAGTCTTTAAATTAATCTTAATCTTAATCTTTTTGTTTTAATTGATTTTTGGGGGGGCTTTTCTTGTCTTTAATGGGTAGGGCGGTTTGAAAGGAGACATGAAAGTAATGAGAGAGAGAGAAAGATACAGGGAAGGATCGGGAAACAACCCTGGACTGGAATAGAACACGGGTCTCCTATGTAACAATCAGTGCCACAGCCGGATAGCCAGGGCGAAAGCCGACTGTTGACTCCGTCAAATAGTCAAAAACTAAGAGGAATTTGTCTCCATGGAGGGTGGGAGATGGTCTGAGTTTACTCTGCCATTTGAATTCATTGGAGTTCCGAATTCAGATAAAAATTCAAATTGTGCTTTATTATCATGACTGTTACGATATGGTGTTGCAAAAGCATACAAATAGCAAGACAAAAGTGTGAATAGTGTTACCTTAACCAATCAGTAACAGACTTCGCGGGTGAGTTCTGGAGTGGCTAAGAGTGAGCAAACCGAGCAAGAAGGCTTTCGCAAGACTATTTGCGGAGCCAAAATCTTACATAGGATGGCGTTCCCAGGCTAACAGCCGGGGCCTTTATTCTGTCACCGAAGACGCTCAGTAATGCCATAGCAATGTTGCTATGATGCACAAAGCGGCTGCTGATCAAAGTAAAAGACGGGAGGGAAGATTGATTTAGAGCCCTCTACTACTACACACACCAGGGTTGAAGGGTCAACAGGCGACCAAGAGACTCCCTTCAGCCACATCACAGTCCCACGCCCCCGAAACTCGCTCACACACAGCATACAGCGGAGTAACAAAACCAGCCCCACACACTCCACTACCCACGCTACGGCATGCCATAGGGGTCATGCTCTAATTGTGTGTTTGTCTTTTTGGTCTTTTCTTATCGCTGTCATGTGATGTGTTTATTTTTTTCTTGACATGACCAGACCAGGCTCCCTCAAGT
>NC_085874.1:31800569-31808069 GCF_034702125.1 Engraulis encrasicolus
TTAATTGGTATCAGCGTTATTAGCATAGCTTAGCATAATCACTGGAAGTAAATGGGAGCATGCCGTGTACAGACCAAGAGCGAACGGAGCGAACGAAGCAACGGAAGTCATTATTTCTCTATGGAGGGCACGCGACCTGCGCTACCAAAGCGAATTCGCCAGGAGCGAAGCTTCTTGCGCCACCAGAGCGAATTTTGAAGATTAAACTAAATCTAATCGCAGGCGAATTCGCTCTGACGCTGTTCGGCGACAACCAATCGGAACTTTCATATCTCCGAATGTCCCAGGCTGTCAAGCCAGAGCCGTTATGTGATTAGCTGAATCAAACATGTCAATGCTGCGTCTCGAGCGAATACAGCGAATTCAAGACGAAACTTCTTCTGCTACCCACGCTACCAGGCAGCATAGTTCGCTCTTGGTCTGGACACGGCATTAGAACCAAGCCATAAGTTATCAAATACCAGTATGGGATTAAATAGCTGTTTTGCACTCATCTCCACCTCAGGTGCGCAGTTCCCCTCCTCGTTTTTGTCATCTGCAGTCCTGGGAGACATGCCAGTCGTGTCGCACAGTGGGAGCATTCTGTTCGCATCCGACCGTCGGCTCGTATAGGGTGAGGGCATTAATCGTGAGATGTGAACTTCTAAACCTTGCGAGTCCCTCATGCAGTGTGAGCAAGAGCTTAATACCCGCGATTGAAAATATCGCACAATGTAAGCCTGGCATTAACTGACTGCAACTGAAAGCAGACAGACAATGATGCAGGCACAGTCCTTCTCAGTTATGACACAGTGTAAGTCATTGAAAGAATCCAATTTTAAACATATTAGTATTGTGCTGAAGAGATCAAGGCATGCATGCTTGAGTACACAGAATGTGTAAAAATCTCCAGAGCTACAAAGTCTAACATTCTAACAGTCTCCGTGTGTGTGTGTGTGTGTGTGTGTGTGTGTGTGTGTGTGTGTGTGTGTGTGTGTGCGTGTGCGTGTGCGTACGTGCGTGTGGGCTTACTGATGTAGACTCCTCATAGTCGTCAGAAAGAGGTTAAATACGCTCCAGGGTTTGGTGCGGAAGATTTCAGGACAGGAGGGCATTTAAGGAGAACATTATCACAGCCATTTATTATAATGTTACAGTGTGCGTGTGTGTGTGTGTGCGTGTGTGACTGTGTGACTGTGTGCAACTGAGAAAGACAGAGAGGGTGTGAGAGAGTATATTAAAGAGCTCAGACAAGAAGATCAAAATATGAAAAGCTAACATACGGACACATGGTTACACAAGCACGCATGCACACGCACGCACGCACGCACGCACACACGCACACGCACACATTTGTTGCATGAGAAAAAGTTGGTGTCCTGTCCATCTTTGACCTTCAGCCTCGTTGTTTTCTTTTTCCACCCATTGCCAGTGTCTGCCTTACAGCAGACAGATGAACACACACACACACACACACACATACACACACACACACACACACACACACAGATACGCACACACACATGCATGCGCGCACACACACACACACACACACACACACACACACACACACACACACACACACACACACACACAAAGCTAAACTGTCCCTCCAGGATAGCACTGTGGTCTGTGCAGGTTTTATCCAGTAAAGGAGAGAGTGAAGCAAAAAAAGGAGGGAGAGGAAAATGAGACGGAAAGAGTGAAAAGAAGCAGAGAGAGTGCGAGAGAGAGAGAGAGAGAGAGAGAGAGAGAGAGAGAGAGAGAGAGAGAGAGAGAGAGAGTCTTTCAAGAGTCAGAGAGGAAGCGAAAGAGAGAGTGGAGGGGAGAGAGAGTCTTTGAAGAGTAAGAGAGAGAGAGAGAGAGAGAGAGAGAGAGAGAGAGAGAGAGAGAGAGAGACTCAGGAGTATTAGGGGTTTCTATAAATACCGTGCGGTCCCATTTGGGCTGTGAAGCGCTACCGGGAGACGGACGTAATAAGTCACGCTGGTCAGAGGTGCTGGTCGACACGGCGATCGGGCTATTACAGACCGCCACACCGACCCCAGGAATACATGTGGAGTCGCCATGGTGACAGCATGACCACAGCCTAGACCAAAACAGTGTTTTTTGTTTTTTGTGGTGCTTGTTTATCAAGGAAGGTTTCCCTAGCCGTGTCCCTTAGTGTGTGTGTGTGCGTGTGTGTGTGCGTGTGTGTGTGTGTGTGTGTGTGTGTGTGTGTGTGTGTGTGTGTGTCTGTGAGTGTGCATGTGGATGTGTTTTTTTCTCTGTGTCGTGCGTGTGTGTGTGTGTGTGCATGTGTGTGTGTGTGTGTGTGTGTGTGTGTGTGTGTGTGTGTGTGTGTGTGTGTCTGTGTGCGCGTGTGTCCATCCAATCAGAATGAATGAGTCTTCTCAGCACAGTTCTTTTTCTAGGAAAATAATACGAAAATACACATATGCACACACACACACACACACACACACACACACACACACACACACACACACACACACACACACACACACACACACACACACACACACACACACACCACTGAGATACAGCGAAAAACACACACATACTATATACACACAGTGTCTCTGGTTTAATTTTAGCTGCGTTGCTATTTCAGTAAAATTGCTGCCTACTCCTCTTGCTGAAATCAAATCATCACCTGGACTGGCAGGTAATGGCATTACTTAGACACTGTGCTATAAGTGGCTCCCTGTTTGCCAGCTTGTTCTCTTGATTGCCATCAGCCAGGAAAAACAAGCCTTGGGTTTTCCTCTTGAGGAGAAGAGAAGAGAAGAAAAGAGCAGAGGCATTGTATGCTTCCATCAGCAACGTGGTTCATCAACAGAACGAAAGGTTCTGCAACGTTCGATCATAACAATAACTGACTTGAAAAGGGTACTCTCTACAATGCTAAAAATGGAACAGTTTGAACTTGAGCCACGCTTATTAAGTTATGCATTGAAAGCATTTTTTTGTTAAACCACGAAACAAAATATGGTATTATGTTATCGCAAAAATGGAGTGCAGAGAATGGAGAATGCATATTATTCTGATACAGAACATAAAATACATTGTATGGATCAAATGTAGATGTTCTTGTGTGCTTTCTTTCGACTGTTTGGAATAGATAACAAGACGTCAGTCTCCACTGTAAAGAGGGCATCGATCCCAAACCACAGCCGTGATTACTATCCCTCCCCAGAGTTGTCGCCTGGGTCTTACTTGATGACTTTGACTAATGGTTGGGGTTGTGTAAAAAATACCATATATTGATCGATTGCATTGAACTACTAACATTTTGAGAGAAATTTGAAGAAAATCAAATACAATCTCTGGCAGCGATTTCCTATACGCAACCAACCAACCAACATTTGGTTACATTTTACTTGATGCCGGCATCATATGTATGACAATGTCTAGTGATGCAATGATACCGATACTGGTATCGATATCGGTACCCGATACTGCTAATTGTACTCGTACTCGTACTCCTCAAGCACTTGCCGATACCAGGAATGATACTGCTATTACACAAAACAATGCAAAATCTTGTGACGTTCTGTGGACTTGAAAGCAGCATGGAAAAAAGTGCCACCTCATACATTTACTTCTAAATTCCACATTTAAATCTACATGGAAATGGCCAATACAAATATCACAGGTGGAAAAAAACAAGGCCATGTATTTATTTTCATTTTATTTTGGTGGTAAAGGGTATCTGTATTGGTACTCGGTATCGGCAAGTACAGACATTAATGTACTCGTACTTGTATCGGTTTTCAAAAAAGTGATATCGGTGCATCCCTATCAATGTCAAATCTTTTATGGTCATGAAAAGTTGACATTGCTACTGTTGTCTTAACCATAACCTAGTCCCTAAATGTCAACAGTCATAAAATGCTCATGACGTGGACATAATGTCATGTATGACTGCATCACGACACTCTTATGACACTGTCATGCCATACGTATGACGCCGGCGTCAAGTAAAGTGTTACCGAACATTTTGTCTTGATGTGACCTGTAAGTACAGAGGGTAAACAAACTCTGCCAATGAATTTTACTTTCATTTTCTTTATTGACTGTCAGTGTGGCACACTGCTATCGCTGATTCATGGGAAATGGTTTCAAACCAGAGCGTGTGTGTGTGTGTGTGTGTGTGTGTGTGTGTGTGTGTGTGTGTGTGTGTGTGTGTGTGTGTGTGTGTGTGTTTTGTGTGCGTGTGTATGTTTGTGTTTGTGCTTATGCCCCCGAGTGGCCTCCAATTCACCCCAGCTACCAGATGTTTTACCCCCAGCGCCCCTGGTTTGCCCAGCTCTCCGGGGATTCCCTTGTGTGTGTGTGTGTGTGTGTGTGTGTGTGTGTGTGTGTGTGTGTGTGTGTGTGTGTGTGTGTGTGTGTGTGTGTGTGTGTGTGTGTGTGTGTGATCGGGGGTTTAACCCCTGCGCCCCCTCCATACTGATGTGGGTCTGTGTCTGCTGTATAAGGAAGTGTTCTATTTCTGTGGACTCTGAACGCGTGTTTTTCTCTTCCCTTCCTTCTTGTCTGCTCTCTCCTTTCCTTTCCTCCCTCCTTCCTCCTCTTCTTTTTTTGCCTTCCCTCAACTACACTCTTATCCTCTCTTCTTCTCCCCTTTTGTTTTTTTATATTCCTTTGCATGTCTGCTTTCTCCCCTCCGCTCCTCTCCTCTCCTCTCCTCTCCTCTCCTCTCCTCTCCAACACTCTGCCTCCCTCTCTCCTCTCCTCTCCTCTCCTCTCTCCTCCTCTCCTCTCCTCCTCCTCTCCTCTCCTCTCCTCTCCTCTCCTCTCCTCTCCTGTTTTCGTGCCTCCCCCATCCTGCTTCCATCTCTTCTCTTCTCTTCTCTTCTCTTCTCTTCTCTTCTCTTCTCTTCTCTTCTCTTCTCTTCTCTTCTCTTCTCTTCTCTTCTCTTCTCTTCTCTTCTCTTCTCTTCTCTTCTCTTCTCTTCTCTTCTCCACTGCCTTATCTGTGGGGTCATTGGGCCAGCTGCGCTGCAGTAATTTGGGGAAGTTCTGCTCTAGACGGACTTATTTGGGCAGCCAGATTAGAGGATTTGGGAGCTCTCTCTCTCTCTCTCTCTCTCTCTCTCTCTCTCTCTCTCTCTCTCTCTCTCTCTCTCTCTCTCTCCCTCCCTCCCCCTTAACCCTTTCCCAGCTCTCTCTTTTCCAGCTCTCTCTTTTCCTATTTCCTTCTCTATTTTTTGTGTTATTCAATCACTCCCTCCCCCTTCTCTCTAGTGTTTCAGATCCACATTTTCTCATATACTTTGTCCTTTCTCCACACGCGAACGAAAACATACGCATAGGCATGCACTTGTGACCTGGCTGAACGTGAGCTGGTGCCACTACCTTGGAACATTGCCCCCGAGCACTGCCGCAAACCTATTCAAGCTGTTGTTACTTTTTTGCTAACAAAGGGCTACACTCTGTGAAATTAAATATTCAGGGACTTGTTTGCTGGTGTGTGTCTTTGATGTTGAGCTACTTTGTGATCATAATGCCAAGCACATCATGTCCATGCACCGCCAAAGATTATCTTACTGTATGGTACATCTTGAAGTTTGTTGTTTCATGCAGCAGCCATGGCCGTGACGCAAATTGCATTTATAATAAATCATAATTTAGAAATGAATCATAAATCATAAATTACGTGTACTCCGTTATCTCAGGCTTGGCCATTCCGCACGAGATCAACGTCAAAAAATCCTGACCCGACAAACGTCAAATGCTATTTTTCCCGAGTTTAAGGTCAAGATCTCGGAATTCCGGAGGAAAGGAAGCCACCAATAATGCTGCCCTCACACAATCATGATGTCATGACGCTGACTTCACACAATCATGATGTCATGACGCTGACTTCACACAATCATGACGTCATGACGCTGCCTTCACAAGGTCATGACGTCATGACGCTGCCTTCACAAGGTCATGAGCTGCCTTCACAAGGTCATGATGTCATGCCGCTGCCTTCACAAGGTCATGATGTCATGCCGCTGCCTTCACAAGGTCATGATGTCATGCCGCTGCCTTCACAAGGTCATGATGTCATGGCGCTGCCTTCACAAGGTCATGAGCTGCCTTCACAAGGTCATGATGTCATGCCGCTGCCTTCACAAGGTCATGATGTCATGGCGCTGCCTTCACAAGGTCATGATGTCATGGCGCTGCCTTCACAAGGTCATGAGCTGCCTTCACAAGGTCATGATGTCTGTCATGATGCTGCCTTAACAGGCTGTCCTCATGTTTTAGCGTATTTATCACACACTATAGCACTAAAGTGCATTCAGCGTGTTGGTGTGACGCCTTTTGAAGTTAAGGCGTGCTCCTCAACGCAGCGGTAAAGCGCTTTCATGCACTTTTGACACGTGACGAGGTTTGCACAGTTTTCCCGCCGTGTCGGCGATTTTGTTTTGCCACAGCATATTTCTGTTACTAAACGCAAATATGCGTTGCTGTTCCCTAACCAAACCCATCCCTAAACCTAACCTGTCAGTTAAGCAATGTTTCTGCTGCCTTACTTTTGCCAAGAACCGCGACATCAGGCGGATTTCTAGCTACATTGTGCCTAAACCACAACCATCCCTAAACCTAACCTGTCACAGGGCGTTGTGGAGCACGCCTTAACTTGAAAAGGCGTAT
The DNA here is from genome assembly GCF_034702125.1 of Engraulis encrasicolus. Taxonomy (NCBI): domain Eukaryota; kingdom Metazoa; phylum Chordata; class Actinopteri; order Clupeiformes; family Engraulidae; genus Engraulis; species Engraulis encrasicolus. The sequence continues at coordinate 31,807,203 of NC_085874.1, forward strand.
TGGACACACACGATAGTGGGTTCAAATCAGCGTGTCATCTATATGCAATGCATGATGACATGTTGGCCTTAACAAGGTCATGATGTCATGATGCTGCCTTTGCAAGATCATGATGTCATGGCGCTGCCTTCCCAGGGTAGCGATATCATGATACAGCCTTCACAAGGGCATACGCTGCCTTCACAAGGTCATGATGTGGCCCTGCCAAGGTCATAGTGCTTCTTTGATGAAGTCATAGTGCGTCCCTGACGATTTTCTTATGGGCCTGCTGTACACTCCCAGCAGTTAGAGCTCGGGTGGCCAGGGTGTGGGCCAAATCCAGCCAGGAAGTGAATGGCTAGGATAGTAAATCTGTCTAATAATGCAAGCAACATCTGTCTGCGGCTCCTCCTGACAGGACCTGTTTCACTCTTCCATGCATAACTCTCAAACTGCTGTGTCGATTTATCTTACAGTAAACATGGAGAGTCCAAGTCGCCCATCCCAGCTGTATGGGCTATTGGGAGGGAAAGTGGAAAACAGCGATCCTAGCGGTTACGTTCCAAACACCAGGGTGATCCTATTGAAACTCCCATAGACAAGTTTTTAAAAAAATCCCACAAAGATATGACTTGGAACTATAACACCAGACACATTTTTCAGCGTACACAATAGCATGAACTACTACCTGTGAAAATCTCAAGTCATTTTTTGCCCTTTTAAGAAAAATAGAAATTGTGCCAATCTGGTCGGAAACGGACTACAGCTCCCAGCATGCTGTGCTTCGCGCCTCGTTGACAACACAGAGAAACAAATGAACGCGAACGAACGCAAGTTCTTCGCATATCTTCACATTCTTGTAATCCTACGAGTTCCACATTGTCTTCT
>NC_085874.1:31818069-31828069 GCF_034702125.1 Engraulis encrasicolus
TCAATCACCTTTCGCTCTCTTTTCTTTTTTCTGGGTTACAACTCCTTCTCAATTCTATGTAACAATTCAGTTCTCTAAGTCTCTGTCTTTCTATGTTGCAGTGTCTTGATCCTCCTTTTCTGCTGTGTGCGTGTTTGTGTGTGTGTGGCGTGTGGCGTGTGTATCCGTGTGTGTATGTGTACGTGTGTATGTGTGTTTCTTTGTGAAACGTATGATTTCTCATGCTGGCTAGCCAGACAACAGCTTCTGTGTGCAGTTCATTTGCCTGGAGAATGAGCCTATGATTCAGTTATTCTGTTGTAAGTGTATTAGAAAGAGATAGTTAATGTGTGTGTATTCGGGTTAGAGTTGAGGTTGTCGAAGCGTGCCTCTCTCTCTGTGTGTGTGTGTGTGTGTGTGTGTGTGTGTGTGTGTGTGTGTGTGTGTGTGTGTGTGTGTGTGTGTGTGTGTGTGTGTGTGTGTGTGTGTGTGTGTGTCTGAGTGTGTGTGCTGTGTGTGTATGTGTGTGTTTGTGTGTGTGTGTGTGTGTGTGTGTGTGTGTGTGTGTGTGTGTGTGTGTGTGTGTGTGTGTGTGTGTGTGTGTGTGTGTGTGTGTGTGTGTGTGTGTGTGTGTGTGTAGAGGAGAAGACCATACACAGAAACAGATAGAGAGCGGGAGAGAGGGAGAGAGAGAGACAGAGAGAGATTAGTCATGGCTCTGTGCTGGAAGTTCTGTGAATTTACAACTCAACCCTCGCTTCCTGGGTTCTCCTAACCTTTTCTTTTTTTCTGCATCTATACACCTCTTCATCATTTGTTGTGTGTGTGTGTGTGTGTGTGTGTGTGTGTGTGTGTGTGTGTGTGTGTGTGTCTGTGTGTGTGTGTGTGTGTGTGTGTGTGTGTGTGTGTGTGTGTGTGTGTGTGTGTGTGTGTGTGTGTGTGTGTGTGTGTGTGTGTGTGTGTGTTAAGGCTGTAACGATACACCCAACCCACGATTCGGTTTGTATCACGATATATGACCCACGGTTCGATATGGCCCACGATTTCACAAAAAAAATTGAAAATTTAAAAAAAAAAAAATAATAATAAGAAGAAAATAATTATATACTCTTTGTAATTAATATATTTTTTGCATTTACCTGCCTGCATTAATTTTGTAGGTTTACAAGGCTGAATAATGTTGCAGATATAGGCTACCACTGCAACCTGTTCCCAGGTGTTGACATCAAAACACAACACAGAGAAATAAGGGATATTAGTTCACCAAGGAAAAATGCTTATAAATAGGCTAAGATCATATGGAGAGAGAGAGAGAGAGAGAGAGAGAGAGAGAGAGAGAGAGAGAGAGATGAGGGTCAGGGTGTATGGTCATTGGCAGCTGTCTTACTTTATCAAACATAGCCTGTACTGTTCTTAAAGCCAACAGCCAGCTAAACTCATCTCTTCAACAAATCCCCCAAGGAAGATGCAGGTCTTGTCATTAGCGAGGTTTATTGAAAAGAAGGTAAAACTGAAATAAATACAAAGACAGCGGGTAAGTATAAATAATGTCTAAACATCAGGTAAGTATCAAATAATAAGGTAAGTATAACAAAATATCTACACAAAAAAGTAGGACAGATAGGTAACCGAATGCTACACTTAGCTTAGCTTCCATGCTAATTAGGCACTTAACACAAAGGCATTGCTAACATTTGCTGAGTCACACAAAGTACAGTACAAAAACTGCCTGTCTGTAACCACATGAATTAACTTACTTTCTCACCAAAAGATCGTTTTTACTACTCATTTACTCATAAACTTCTTCATTCAACAGGTAAACCAACATAAATGCACTTACTGGCAATGCCACATCGAAATGGAGAGATAAAGTTCAGAGGAGCTGAGCTGACATGTATCCTTCACCTTGAACAACTGAGAACTGACTATTCACAGGAACAGGAAGTGACATCATACCCCAAACTGAGAATTACTATGTCATAATAAAAGTCACTATCAAAATACATTCCCCGTGGCATTACACTCCCCGCCTGGCATCCCTGGATGCCACACCCACTTAACCTTAAACAGTCTCTGCTTCTAGGAGTAAGACCACGTCCGAGACAGGTCTCAGGTAAGTCTTTGGCGGATGATGAGATGCGACCTTGACGTCCACTTTTCTGACAAGTCCATCATCACTGGGGAAGGTCTTCATGATCCTTCCAATGGACCACTCATTCCTTCTGGCTTGCTTGTCTTTCAGTAGCACTATGTCTCCTTCCTTGAGGTTCCGTTTCTTTGCGTGCCACTTCTGCCTGGCTTGAAGTACGCTCAAGTACTCCCGCCTCCATCTTGCCCAGAATGTCTCTGCTAGAGCCTGTACTCTCTTCCATTGATGCTTCAACAGACTGGCCTCTGAGCCATCTGCAGCAGGAGCTAGTGGAGTACCACTCTTCTGCGTGAGCAGCATCGCAGGAGTAAGAATCAGTGGCGCTTCAGGATCTGAGGAGACTGGTATTAGCGGCCTGGAGTTGATTATAGCGGTGACTTCAGCCATGAACGTGCACAGGACTTCATGAGTGACCTTTGACCTTCCAGCTTGGAGCAGCATTGAATCAAGGATGCGACGTGCTGTACCTATCATGCGCTCCCAGCTTCCTCCCATGTTGGAGGCATGCGGTGGGTTGAAGACCCAGGTGCACTTCTGAGAGCACAGGTAAGTGTTCACACTTTCTTCCTCAGCTTCCGTTGCAGCATTCAAGTTGGAGTTGGCACCCACAAAGTTGGTTCCTCTATCAGAACGTAACTGTTTCGCTGGTCCGCGAATTGCAAAGAACCTGCGAAGGGCGTTGATGCAGCTTGAGGCACTCATTGTCTCAATCACTTCTATGTGAACTGCTCTTGTGGACATGCACGTGAACAGTACTGCCCATCTCTTGCTGTTGGCACTACCACCTCGGGTCCGTCGGGTGACGACCTCCCAGGGTCCGAAGACGTCCAACCCTACGTAGGTGAATGGAGGTTCCTGCTTTAGGCGCTCTTGAGGTAGATCTGCCATCTGTTGCTGTTCCAATTTGCCGCGTAACCGCCTGCATATCACACACTTGAACACCACGCTGGTGATGGCTCGCTTGGCTCCCACGATCCAAAGACCACTTGCACGCACTGCTCCTTCAGTGAAGTGCCTTCCTTGATGTTGCACTCTGAAGTGGTGGTGGCGAATGAGCAAGGTGGCAACATGGTGCTTGCCAGGAATCAGGAGTGGGTGAGTCTCATCAGTCGGTAAGTTCGAGTGAGTGATTCGGCCTCCGACGCGTAGCAGATCTTCTGCGTCTACCACAGGGTGAAGCTTCTTCAGAGGACTGTGTGCAGGTAAGTATTGTCCCTGCTGGATACAGCTGATCTCCTCTGCGTACACCTCATGTTGTACAGTTTTGATGATGACGTGTTCTGCGGCAGTAAGCTCTGAAGCTGTTACCCCTTTCTTGCAGAGATGCCATCCGGAACACCCTGTGTCAGGTGCTGGGTTTTGGAAACTCTGGGCCACATGCCTCAGACGTGCTACAGCTCTGGCCAAGCGCTCCCATGATGAGAACTTCTCGAAGCGTTGTGAGTCCAGCTGAGTTCCTACAACCTTGGTCAGGTAAGTTGTGGCCTCAGGTCGAAGTTCTGGGTCTGCATCTGGATCGAGCAACTGAAAGTCATTGTCGGGTGACGAGGAGCTGTCTGGCTGTAGCAAGAACTTGGGTCCGGTGAACCAATTGGTTGCTTGCAGCTGGCTTGCAGACACTGACCTCGTGGCATGGTCTGCTGGGTTGTTCTTAGTGGCAACATACTTCCACTGATTCGGGTGACTGGACTGCCAGATCCGGTGTATGCGATTACTCACAAACACGTAGAACCTTCTGGACCTGTTGTTGATGTAGCCCAATACCACCGTACTGTCGGTGAAGAATGTGATCTTGCCCAGTGCTTGGCCTAGTTCTTCTTTGACCTGGTCTGCGATCTCTGTAGCTAACACCGCTGCACAAAGCTCAAGTCTGGGGATGGTTAGCTCCGCTAGAGGTGCAAGCTTGGCCTTGCCTAACACAAAGCTTACTTCTGTGTGGCCATTCTCATCCTCTACCTTGAGGTAAGCTACTGCTGCGATCGCCTTTACTGAGGCATCCGAGAAGACACACAAGACACACATCTGTGCACTTTGCTGTTGTTACTGGGAAGGAAGCGTAAGTGCGAGGGATGTTCAGCTGATTCAGCTCCTGCAGAGACTCCTGCCATCTCCGCCACTTGAGGAACTTCTCATCAGGTAGGGGCGTATCCCTGTCTGTGCCTTGGGACACTAGTTCTCTCAGTAGGAACCTGCCTTGGATTGTCACAGGTGCTAAGAATCCGAGCGGGTCGAATAAACTGTTAATTGTGGACAGAACGCCTCTGCGTGTAAAAGGCTTCTGGGACTCAGGGATGGTGAACGTGAAGGTGTCCTTGGTCATGTCCCAGGCTGGACAGGTAAGTCATCAACAGCAAGATCTAGAGCCTTGATGCTCTTGGCCCGATCGTCTGCGGGAAAGGCTTCCATGACCTCTGCTTTGTTGGAAGCAATCTTGTGAAGCTTGATGTTGTAGCCTTTCAGCAACTGCTGAGCTCGCGTCAATACATCCACTGCTTCGGCCTCTGAGGGAAAGGACCGGAGGACATCATCGACGTAGAAGTCAGTTTTGATGAACTCACAGACGTCACTGCCGAAGTCCTTCTCTCCCTCTTGGGCTGATCTTCTCAGTCCATAGGTTGCGACTGCTGGTGACGGGCTGTTCCCGAACACATGAACTGTCATGCGGTAGTCCACTACCTCATTCTCAGGGTTGTTGTCCTCGAACCACAGGAAGCGTAGTACATCCCTGTGTTCCTTCTTCACGTAGAAGCAGTAGAACATCTGTTTGATGTCTGCGGTAACAGCTACCGGGTCTTTCCGGAATCTGAGAAGCACTCCGAGAAGGCTATTGTTGAGGTTGGGACCCTGAAGCAAGACATCGTTCAGGGACACTCCATCAAAGCTAGCACTGGAGTCGAACACGACCCGGATTTTCCCGGGCTTCTGGGGATGGTACACTCCGAAGATGGGAAGGTACCAAGCTTCCTTTCCATCCTCTAAAGGTGGTGCCCGTTCTGCATGGTGGTTATCCAGAATCCCCTGCATGAACTCAACAAAGTCTTCCTTCATGTTGGGGCGTCTCTGGAAGTTGCGCTGCAGTGACTTAAAGCGTTCGTAGGCATACCGCTTGTTGTTAGTAAGTGGTTTCCTTGGGGTCTGAAACGGCAGTGGGGCTATCCAGCTTCCGCTGTCATCCCTGACGAACTCCTTGTCCATCAGCTGCAGGAACATGAGATCATCAATAGACGGCGCTAGATGATTGTCCTTGTCAGACCTCGAGAAGACTGTTCTGCCCAGGTGGTCTTCTTGTCGCACTGTTGCACATGACCAAGGGCTAACTTGCTTGAAGCTCTGACTGAAGTCTTCCTTGACTTTGACGACATTCAAACAAGGATTCATGCAGCTTGGACGGCCATTTTCCATGAAGCATGTCTTGAATGTGTTCACTGTGTTTGGAGAGTGAGCTCCACTCAAACAGACATCGCCGACAATCACCCACCCAAGGTCATGCTTTTGGGCGAAGGGTGCACTTGGTGGGCCATTGTACTGCTGACGCACTTTGTGGACCTGGAGTATGTCCCGGCCTAACAGCAGCCAAATCTCTGCAGAGTCGTCCAGAGCAGGTATCCTGTTAGCAATGCTTTGCATGTGGCTGTGGTGGTATGCTGCCTCTGGAGTAGGAATTTCTCCTCTACTGTTAGGAACGTTGTTGCACTCTATCAGAGTAGGAAGGGGAATGCTCAATTCTCCTGTGAGTGGTTCGACCACGTAGCCATGAGCCCTCCTACCTGTGACATTTGTGGCTCCTGCACATGTTGTAAGGATGTATGGCAGGGATGGCCCTTGAATGTGGAAAGCGTCGAAGAACTCCGTCTTGGCTAACGAAACGTTGCTTTGATCATCTAAGATCACGTACATCCTCTTCATCTTGTCTCGATGGTCTTGTGGATATACATTGACTAAGCATATCTTTGAACAAGACTTGCCCTTGAAGCCCTGACCACATACCTGTGTGCACATGGCCGTTGCAGTTGAGCTTGGTGCATCGTCAGATTGCTCTGATGTGTCCTTTGACTCCCCGCCATGGTCTTTGGAGGGGTTCTGCACCTTAGGTCCCTTTGGAGTAGGCCCTGGATGCAGTGCAGCAAGGTGCTTCTCACTGTTGCATTCTGCACACTTAATGGCAACATCACAGTTCTTGGCCATGTGCGAGACTGACGCACAGCAGCGGAAACATACCCCGTTGTCCTTCAGGAACTTCTTTCTGTCGTCGAGCAGCATAGCTCTAAAGCTCTTGCATTTTCTTAGTGGATGGGGTTTCTTGTGTATCGGGCAATGTACATTTGGGTCCTCTGTTTGGCTTGTTCCACTTTCTGTTGTTTCCTTGGAAACGTTGGGTTTGTGCACTGTGACTTGGTTTTTGTTATTGAGGTTTCCTGTCCTTTCCTTTTTCAAGGTAGGTGCTGCGGAGCTGCAGGTGTTGAAGCTCGGGTCATTTCGTGCCTTAGCCTCCTTTCTGATGAACTCAGAGAACACTGCAAAGGGTGGAAATGCAACTTTTTTCGTTTCCTTATACTTTGATCCAAATGTCATCCATTTCTCTTGAAGATAAAATGGCAACTTTTCCACAATGGGACCGACTCCTCTTGCGGTGTCCAGGTATGCTAAGCCCTGGAGGTACCTGTCTTGTTTGGCTGCTTCAAGTTCTAGCACTAGGTCTGCCAGCTCACTTAGCCTGTGGTTGTCCCGGTTGGAAATCTTAGGAAAGTTATCCAGTTTAGCGAATAGCGCCTTCTCAATGGCCTCTGGAGCTCCATATCGTTCCTCCAGCCTGGTCCAGATCAGTGTGAGATCAGCAGATGGGTGGCCGATGCTAACCGATTTCATCCTGCGTGCTAACTGGCTTGACTCAGGGCCTAACCATTTAATGAGAAGGTCAACTTCGTCGTTGGCTGAGATATCTAAGCCCTGTAACACACTGATGAATGTTGCTTTCCAGCTGAGGTAGTTTTCGGGTTGGTCATCAAAGCGACTCAGACCACCTGATACCAGTTGACTCCTCATCAGAAATTTAGCTAGATCTGATATGTTGCCGTTTACATCTTGGCTGGGCGGATGGTGTGGGGTGTTAGAGCTGACTCCTGGTTCTCTTTTGAGTTGAGGCTGGTTCACTCCTGGTGAGTATTGGTAATACGAGGTGTTAGGCTGTGACACACTTTGGTCTCTGTGAATCCGGTGTGATACAGGAGGACGCATTCGTGGTTGCGGTATGGGAGGCTGCCTACGTGCTTGTGGGACAGGAGGCTGAACATGAGCAGGATGTGGAACTGAAGGCTGAATATGGGCGTGAATCTGTATTGGGGGCTGAATATGTGGCTGCTGTGGGCCGAGATGTTGCTGTATGCCATTGTCTGGAAGGGCGCTTGGTTGTGCTGGAGTGGAAGCATTGTGCCCAAGTATGTGCATTGGTTGGGCAGGTAGCTGTGGTGATTGAGGGGTTAAATCAAATTCTTCTTCAGAATAGTCTTCTTCCACGTGAGTGTGGTTAGCAACATATTCGCTGACTCTCTCATGCACACTCTGTTCTGCGGGTAATGACTCAAAACTTGCTAAGCTACCACGAGAGCTTCCATCAGCAGCAGCTTCCATGACAAGGGCTTTGGCGATAGCCGCGTCTGCGTCTCTGTCTTGATGGAGTGCATCCAATTCAGCTTCAACGCGGGCTTTCTCAACTTTTAGTTCAGCTTCGAGACGCGCTTTCTCAATTTTTAGTTCTTTTTCTTTCCTACTGTAGGCTGCTCTAGCCTTAGCTTCTTCAACGTTTGCACGTGCCTGCGCAGCTGCCAAGCCGATAGCTGAAGCCTGTGAGCCTTTGGTTCGGTGAGAGCCGGATACTTGGGATCTGACCTTTAATGACTGGTCATCACTGTCCTTTAGTTTTACTTCTTGCATGGAAAGCTCTTGCTGAACCTCTTTATCTTCCTCAATCTTCTGATGAGAGGCTGCCATTTTACTGTACTGTTCTTAAAGCCAACAGCCAGCTAAACTCATCTCTTCAACAAATCCCCCAAGGAAGAGGCAGGTCTTGTCATTAGCGAGGTTTATTGAAAAGAAGGTAAAACTGAAATAAATACAAAGACAGCGGGTAAGTATAAATAATGTCTAAACATCAGGTAAGTATCAAATAATAAGGTAAGTATAACAAAATATCTACACAGACAAGTAGGACAGATAGGTAATCGAATGCTACACTTAGCTTAGCTTCCATGCTAATTAGGCACTTAACACAAAGGCATTGCTAACATTTGCTGAGTCACACAAAGTACAGTACAAAAACTGCCTGTCTGTAACCACATGAATTAACTTACTTTCTCACCAAAAGATCGTTTTTACTACTCATTTACTCATAAACTTCTTCATTCAACAGGTAAACCAACATAAATGCACTTACTGGCAATGCCACATCGAAATGGAGAGATAAAGTTCAGAGGAGCTGAGCTGACATGTATCCTTCACCTTGAACAACTGAGAACTGACTATTCACAGGAACAGGAAGTGACATCATACCCCAAACTGAGAATTACTATGTCATAATAAAAGTCACTATCAAAATACATTCCCCGTGGCATTACATAGCCTATCCAATTAATATCCAAACATTAAAACAACACAGGCCATATATCGTCAGGAAACATGTTGTATTAAGTTAGGCTACTTAAAGAAATGCAACACTTAATTTTGATTAGGCCTAAGTTAAATATTTCCGTAGCTCTTTTTGATCGTGCAGCAGCGCGTGCCCGCCTACAATCAAACCTCGAAATGAACCTCAGTTAGTTCTCACTGCTACGTAACGTGCACGTTTTTCGTTTCGTTTTGTAGTTTGACATTTTATCAAGAGCCAGAATGAATGCAGAGGCTGAGATGGAGCATGCTTTCTGCTTATGCAGGCGGTAATTTTACAATATAGCCTAACATTACTGTGGGAAGAAATAATGCTGCCTAATATTCTGCCTCAACGTTCGTCCGACTTCGGGCACCTCCCTACAAGCGATTCCAGGCTGGTTTATAGGCAGGCGGAGCATCTCGTGCGCTCTCTCTCTCTCTCTGCTCCAACGTCAAACTCCACTCGCAATACATCGCGCATGCATGAATAAAACAAAAATCTTGACACGTTTATAAAAGCCTTCTTGGTCTGTTGTTCATTTGTCCTTCACCTTCCGATGTTTGCCCAAGTTTTTCGTCTCACGGAGGTTGCTGAGGCAATGGATAACAACAACGTGCTGGTTGGAAGGAGCATGTTATATGAGAAAGGGGTGAATGGAACTGTTACTCGAACGTGTGCGCCCTTTTTCTACTGGTCTTTTTAAGCGCATATGCAAACTCTTGCCTGTATGTTGCCTGTTGTGTTCTACACTGAGGGTAACAACTTTAAAAGGGCACATCGCGATTCTGTGAGGAAGCTTCGCGATAGGGGTTCGTGGGTCTGCGTACCGCGATCCCTCGGTTCGATGCAATATCGTTACAGCCTTAGTGTGTGTGTGTGTGTGTGTGTGTTTCATCGCGGCTCCTCTGTTGTGTCTTCTGCTCTTCTCTCTCTTTCTCTATCTCTCTCACACACACACACATTTGTTACTGTGTCTGTTTCTCTCTCACTCTAGCTCTCTCTCTCTCTCTCTCTCTCTCTCTCTCTCTCTCTCTCTCTCCCTCTCTTTCTCTCTTCTCTCTCTCTCTCTCTCTCTCTTCTCACTCTCTCTCTGTCTCTGTCTCTGTCTCACACTCACTCACTCACTCACCCACTCACTCACTCACTCACTCACTCACTCACTCACTCACTCACTCACTCACACACACACACACACACACACACACACACACACACACACACACACACAC
>NC_085874.1:31835569-31845569 GCF_034702125.1 Engraulis encrasicolus
TGGGAGAAAAGAATTAAGACTAAGCTCTATCTATCCACCTATCCACCAACACAATAATAATGAAGTGTAAGATGATAGCCTGTGCGCAGCATGCAGCGCTTATCAATGACGGTGGATTGTTGGTGGAGCTCACGACTTTCACCTATAAGTTTGATGCAACAGTGGGTTGGCTATTTTCCATTAAGGAATTGTGTTTGAGGTTGTGCGCAAAATCATGGCACATTGTCCTTCACCTGTGGATAGTAGCCTATACACGTCTACCGCCAGCTTCATGAGAACAATGTTTCACTGTCGGCTACTGTGATAAGCGGTGGGAAATATAGCCTATACGATGTCATCTCAATAGTGGAGTTCCGTGCATGGGATTTCATCTGGGTCAGTCAGAAATGGCAGTTTGCTTTAGCGCCAGGAAGAGTGTTTTTTCAAACAAGAAAACTGGTTCATCATAGGCAGGTATGCATGGCTAAACTGACTTTACCGTTTGCCCAAGTGCTATCGTTTTCCTCTGGTAATAGCACCGGGCGTCACTACAGTTAGGTGACCTCGCGCGCATAATAAACCCATTAAAATATAGGCATAGACTTCAGTGTCTTTCAGAGCAATATGAACCAATCAGCTCGGCTTTGCAACTAAACAAAATACTTTCCTGATGTCTACTTAACTAAAATAAGCTGCATTTTGTCTAATATTTGGAGACATCGCCTTGCCCTTTCTGCAGAGCGATTTTGGGAAGCGCCTCTCTCTCGTTCTCTCTCTAGTTCTCTCGCTCACACACAAAGCGACGCTTGCACTCTTCGCAAGACATATGTCACTTGACTCATCTTGTTGGATAGACCAGCCAAACTTGCAAGCTAGATAGCCAATAGTTTCGATTGTGCTGCTTGGGGAGGAGGCAAAATTGGTACAATTTAGGCTGCATGAAAGCATACACGTTAACTTTCACGTTGTGCGATGGATGGATGGAGACAAGTTTGGAATCGCTCCCCCTCTCGCTCACACACACACACGCGCGACGTAATTCTCTGCACTCTTCGCAAGACACTTGACTCGTCTTATTGGATACCATCCAAACTTGTAAGCTAGATAGCCAATAGTTTCGATTGTGCTGCTTGGACTGGATGTATTTAAACTGTTAAAATTTAGGCTGCATTAAAGCATCCACACGTTTCAACTTTCACGTTGTGCGATGGGTGGAGACAAGTTGGGAATCGCTATAAGTTAGAGATTTTTTTTAAACATGGGCTGGCAAGATGTAAATTACCTGCACTGCTTGAAAAAGACGATCGACTATGTGCCTCAGGCATCTTAAATACTAAAAACTAATAGGCGGATGGCGGGCGGATTCGGTTTTGGAAATTGGAGAAAAAACATTAGGGCGGGTGGATTAGAAATTCTGAGAAGCGGTTGCGGATGAAATAATACGTCAACCGCGCACCTCAGACATTGCTGAAATGGGCCTGTACTGCTGCTGCTTAAATGAGCCTGAAGTGTTACCGCTGCTAGATGGCACTGTTGCTTATGTTGCTGGGACAACAAATAGACACGCACTTAATTTTTTTCCCGGTTTCCCGTCATGGCTTTCCCGGGAAACGGGAAATTGTTTTGATCAAGTTTCCCGGGAATCCCGGGTCCCGGGATTAAACCCTAATGCAGTCCCTTTCTATACCTTAGCTTTCAGTTCACAAATGTTAACTTCTTTGGTTCATGACTACTGTAGTTTTTTCCTTTTCTTTCTGTAGCGATATGACCTGCTGTGCTTCCACACACTACCAAATGAGGCAGTCAGCGTTCGCGCACGCACACACACACACACACACACACACACCCAAACACACACACACACACACACACACACACACACCTTATACTACTCAATACCCACCCAAAACACACACACACACACACACACACACACACACACACACACACACACACACACACACACACACACACACACACACACACAGGCGCACACACACACACACACACACACACACACACACACACACACACACACACACACACACACACACACACACACACACACACACACACACACACACACGAAGCAGACCTGGTTAACCTCAGCTTTCTCCATCTACATGGTGGCCGACTCAGCAAGGAACCACACACACACACACACGCACACACACACACACACGCACACACACACACAGACACACACACACACACACACACACACACACACACACACACACACACACACACACACACACACACACACACACACACACACACACACACGCACACACACACACAGACACACATGTATACACACAAACTCACACACACACACACACACATGCACACACATACACACACCTGCCAGTCTAATGTTCTTCTCTGTGCAATGTGCTCCCCAGGATCCGTTCGTGTTTGAGCCCAGCTGTGTGTTCAAGGTGGACGAGTTCGGCTTCTTCATCACGTGGAAGAGCGATGGAAAGGTCAGTGTGATTTTGTGTGTGTGTATGTATGTGTGCGCGTGTGTGTGTTCGCATTCTTGCCCTTGTATAGGTGTGTGTGTGTGTTTGTGTGTGCAAGCTTGTGTGTGTGTGTATACGCAAGCTTATGTGTGTGTGTGTTTGTGTGTGTGTGTGTGTGTGTGTGTGTGTGTGTGTGTGTGTGTGTGTGTGTGTGTGTGTGTGTGTGTGTGTGTGTGTGTGTGTGTGTGTGTGTGTGTGTGTGTGTGTGTGTGTTTGTCACAGCAATCCCATCAATATACACCCAAAATACACACATGTCACTTTCACAAAATTCTGAAACTGAGAAAAGATTACTTACTCCTTATTTTATTCCATCAAAAGTTACTTGTAGATTGCGTAAATCTGTGTCTTCTCTCAGGCTTTCTTCACTTCTTTTTCTTAAGTGGTAATATAGACATGAAATTATTTTAAATCTGAAAGGAGAAAAACATTTATTTTTACATTGGGCCCTTGATTTCACATTATAACATCATGTTCTACTTCCCCTGTAACGTGTGTGTGTCATTTGGAGCTTGCGATTCACTCCTGGGCGCCTCCTCGTCTCCAGCTCAGGTGCGCATTTCCTCTCTGTGTTTTTGTCATCTGTAGTCCCGGGAAACAAGCCTGTCGTGTCGCACAGTGTGAGCATTCTGCTTGCATCCGACTGCCGGCTCGTATAGTATGAGGACGTAAGTCGTGAGATATGAACTTTTAAACCGTGAAATTCCCTCGTGCAGTGTGAGCAGGAGCTTACTGTAATACCCACAATTGAATGCATCACACAGTGTAAACCCACCTTAATACAGTTTTTGAAAGACGTCACATCCAGCTTTACCAGAGTTTCAAACACTGTATTACCCGCAAAAACCGAGAAGTTTCCAAACAAGCAATCCACCTACGCATTATGAGTGGTAGTGAACCGTAATGAATTTAAAAACAAGGTAGTTTGTGCATACAAAAAAGGGCCCATAGGAAGTTGTTTCATGGCCGAATGTCTTTGACAAAGCTCCAAATGTCATACAACATACAGGGTGAGTAGAACATGATGTTAGAATGTGAAGTCAAGGGCCCAATGTAAAAAAAATGTTTTTCTTCTGTAACATGCACAGCCACCTTTAAGTAGCTTAGAACTAAATTCCTTTTCACTAAAATAACCTGGATAAGAGAGAATCTTGACAGAAATACATTTTTAGCAGTGATTTTTCAGTTAAAGCTGAAGCAATATGTAAAAGTTTGTGACAAAAATAGAGTTCAGCAAGAGAAAGGGATAGAGAGAGAGAGAGAGGGAGAGAGAGAGAGAGACTGAGAGAGAAGAGGGTACAGTAATGTAAAGAGTCTAATGCTTAGCCTAATCTAGCATTAGTATAATAATTTACTTTAATCCGGCATGTTGTGTTAAATTTGGCATAATAACTCTCTTCCAGCACCAGCAGTGTTTAGGCAGCGGAGATGAATAACGCTGCACTAGGTTTGCTTGTGTGTGCGTGTGTGTGCGTGTGTGTGTGTGTGTGTGTGTTAGGGGTGGGCGATATGGGCAAAAAAAGTTATCTCGATAATTTTTAGAATTTTCACGATAACGATAATTTGACGATAATTTCCAAAATTCCGGGGGGGGGGGGGAATTCCAGACTAATTTCAGACTAATTTCAATTCTGCACTGGAGGTAGTAGTGCTGCATTTGTGTTTCAACTGGGAAGGGACAGAGAGTTGGGAAAAAAATGCTGTGCTGAAGAGCTTTCACTTTTTGAATTTAATAATATGCATATGCTGGACTGTAAAGTAATACTTCATCACTTGTCATGAAAACATATCCATGTAAATAAAAAAATAGTTTTATGATGTATTGCTAATGATTCTGTTAGAGGACAGTCATGGAAACAGTGCATTTGTAGATAGGAATCAGAACCTTACTATGGCAGCTGCAAATTGCATGTGTTGGATTTCACACATTGTAATTTAACTCACTGCGCGAGTCTAACTTAACATTACTTTTCCACCTAAGCAGTTATGATATCTATACATGCAGGTGGGTGTTTGAGTAGTGAGTAACAGCCAATCTATTTGTAGAGAACAACATTGCTTAGCTTAGTTCGCTAACTAGCATGCTAACGCGATTTCTCAGACCAGAGACAAAGCTATTTCTCTTCCTAACTATTTGGCTTTCCATAATCACAGACAGTTGCTGATTAAAGCACATAGTTCCAAAACGCCCTCAGCATCATGCAATGGCTGGTTTAATGGTTGAATTCCTCATGTAAATCCACCATTTGGATAACAGCAACTGTCCTTCACTGCCCAGCAGCAGAAGCACTGCAGGAGTGACACGAGATCTTTCTCTCCGTCTGCTATAAACGCTGCAGCCCGCCCCCCTCAGCACTGTCTGCTCATTGGTTCACAGACTTATTCTCCAGTTCACAACAACATTACTATTGGCTCAAAGGCTTGGCTGTCGTCGCTGTCTGGAGGAGTCCTGTCACAGCGCTTTGTTGAGTTTAGCGACTTCATAAAAATATCTCGATATTGCAAAATTACTCATCGTCAAAACAACATTCACGATAACTTCGCAGACGATATGTATCGCCCACCCTTAGTGTGTGTGTGTGTGCACGTGTGCACGTGTGTGCGTGCGCGTGTGCCCGTATGTGTGAGTGAGTGTGTGTGTGCGCACGCGCCCGTGTGTCTGTGCATACACTACATGAGTTTATGTGTGTGTGCATGTGTATGTGTGTGTGCCTGTGTGTGTGTGCGTCCGTGCGTGTGTGTAGGCCTGTTATCAATCTAATTCGTAACAGGATCTGGCCTCCTGGTAATCTAATTGGTCTCTCTCTGCTCAGAGTCTGACCCCTCCCTATGTCGTGCCTGTGTGTGTGTGTGTGTGTGTGTGTGTGTGTGTGTGTGTGTGTGTGTGTGTGTGTGTGTGTGTGTGTGTGTGTGTGTGTGTGTGTGTGTGTTTGTGTTTGTGTGTGTGTGTGTCATTGTAGGAAGGGCAGGTCCTGGAGTGTTCCCTCATCAACAGTATCCGAGTCGGAACAGTGCCCAAGGTAAGGCTCAGTATACAGTACATGCACCATCACATTCAAACCAAACGTGTGTGTGTGCGTGTGCGTGTGCGTGTGTGTGTATATCTGTCTGTCTGTTCTTCCCTGACTGTGCACAGTATTAGTAAGATGTCTATAGGGTCAGAAAACTTGCGTTGTTCCTGTGTGTATCTGGGTGTGTGTGTGTTTACAGTACTTATATATATTTTTTTAAACACGTGCGTATGTCATATGACCTGTGCTACTGCTAGTAGTACTAAATCGCCTAAAACACACCAAAACGTACTTTCCCAGACCGGGACCACTATTTCCATTATAAACCCAAGCACACACATTTAAAAGCTCCTTCCCTGACCGGGAATCGAACCCGGGCCGCGGCGGTGAGAGCGCCGAATCCTAACCACTAGACCACCAGGGAGCTGTTCTCCTGCATGGACCCCTCACCACACAGGGCTGGCCAGACTTGTGCCTGTGTAGAAATCATATGTTGCTCTCCGGAACGCAAATACACTTATAAAGTTGGTGATATATTTTTACCATGTTAGTGTGACCCTTCTTTATCCCCCCTCCCCTCGCCCCTGTCCTGGTTGAATGACAGGTGGACTCAGGGTGCGATTTGTCGGAAAACCAGAAGGGATGATATGTTTCAGATTTTAAGCAATATAAATGGAATTGCCTTAAACTGTGATTAAAATCATGAAGCGACAGTGGCCATATCAAAACCAGAAGGGGGGACAATCCCCCCCATCGATCCCCCCCTACAAATCGCACCCTGGGTGGACTTATACATGGGTTCACCGTGTTTACAAACATGGTGTTGTGAGGAGGGGCAAGACACTGGCAGCCAACCATGTGAGCTATTGTTTTGACCGACAGCGGTTTCTAACAGTTAGAGGTTGAGTTGTGCGCAGCTAGAGTCGCGCAGGCAGGGGAAAACAAAAAATTAGAACCCATGTATAGCCAGGGAGCTCTTCTGATGTCAGGATCTCACAGGATATCTTCCTTTTCAGCATCCCAAGTGAATATTAACTTGCACCATGCCTGATGTCAGGGTTTTTAGCATATGCCCCCCAAAAAACGAGTTAATCTATGCATGAAATATTTAGTTGATGTTATTTAGTTGTTATATTTAATTAAATATATTCCAAAAAGTAGCCAGACTAACTGGGTTTAGTGAAATGGCTGGCCTACATGTTTTTTCATACAATCTCCTGTTGTGTTGTACTGTTTGTGAGACCGTAGTAGACAGTAGTAACCTTAGAGTATGACTGTTTGCTATTACAAACCAAATACACACACAGTTAAAAGCTCCTTCCCTGACCGGGAATCGAACCCGGGCCGCGGCGGTGAGAGCGCCGAATCCTAACCACTAGACCACCAGGGAGCTGTTGCAAAGAGTTAACCTCACGCGACCCGCTCTACCCCCCCCCTACCCAGCCTGAAAAGTGGGTAGTTCAACGGCTTGCCGTGAAATATCACACCTAGCCCTAGGGCCATCTGTACGTTCAGCCCTGTGTGCTGTATGTGACAGTGTATCATCCCAACTCGTCAATTTACCAGACTACAATTTTTGACTTCTAACTAAGGTATGACCTTGGAGTCAAACTGTGACATGCGCCTCAAAGTTGCCCCTTTATGGCAGCATAGGCCACCAGTGACAGAGCCTTTCATGCACTCCTCTGAAATAAGCTACCCAGCCACACTCAAAATGCCTCTTCACTGGCCATCTTTAAACAACACCTTAAAACCCATCTCTTTTTGGAGGCCTTTGGCTTCTAGTGTCCATAAGCACACACCTACATACTTACACACACTTACACTGATATTATGTAAAGCGACCTTGGGTGTTTTGAAAGTCGCTATATAAAACGAAGGTATTATTATTATTATTATTATTATTATTATTATTATTATTATTATTATAGCTTCACTGACGGTTAGGCCACCTAGTCAACATGCAACGTGGCAGGTATGCCCCCTACATGAAAAAAATGCACTCTGGTGAACGGTAGTCAGAAATTGACGAGTTGGGATGACACTGTGTTGGTGTGTACAGATAGCTGTTTTACAGTTCTTACCACTATTTCCTTTATAAACCCAAGCACACGCATTTAAAAGATTCTTCCCTGACCGGGAATCGAACCCGGGCCGCGGCGGTGAGAGCGCCGAATCCTAACCACTAGACCACCAGGGAGTGTTTTTGAGACATGGATCCATCTCAACACACTACTGGACATTCTTATGCCTATGTTGCAATCATTCCTTTTTCCCCATTGCAGAAAATAACAAACCTGTGCTTGCTACATTGGTGTACGTGCGTGTGCGTGTGCGTTTGTGTGCATACCTGTCAACCATCCCTAATTTCCCGGGAAACTCCCTAATTTTGACTCATTTCCCGCATTATTCCCGATTTGACATTTTCCCCGGAAATATCCCGTCGGACACCGTCGGTCCAGTAATTATCCCCACGGCCCTGTCAGTAAGCCTGCGCGGCCACACCCCCTCCTGAAGAGAGACGGAGAGGGTCTTCTCTTGCTTATTGCGACCTGCCAGTAGATTTTATGCCAGATGCCACCAAGTTCCTTGAAAATGCGAGCTGTCACCCTCGAGCTCCGTAGGCGTGTGCGCGCCAACTCGCCTCAGAAACCGTCAGTTCATACAACGCGGTAAACAGCCTCGGAACAAATCATGTGATTAACCTAATCACAACCTGCACCAGCACAAAGTTTTTGCATGAGCCCCAGACAATTGTAACGACAAAATAGCATGGAGAAACTGATAATTCATTGTTTTTCACACTTTATGTTAATTTAAACGTGCGCTGAAAAGCAAAGTAGAACGCACCGCTTGATCCGTCTCTGTTGACTGTCAGTATTTGGCCTATAGAAAATGTCCCGAATTTTGGCTTCAAATATGGGAATTTTCCCGAATTTTGGTAACTCAAAGTTGACAGGTATGGTTTGTGTGTTCCCTTTTAAGCTTGCTTGTAGAATCTGCTTGTATGTGTGTGTGAACCATATTCTCACATTTGGGTCTTGTGTTGATTTGTAACAGTTTTCCTCACTGTGCCACTTCAAACAGCTGTTTTCCCGCATAAATGTCACCAATAACACAAGAACAGCAAACCAAAACTTGCTTTCCCTGACCGGGAATCGAACCCGGGCCGCGGCGGTGAGAGCGCCGAATCCTAACCACTAGACCACCAGGGAGCTGTCCTTTTGCAAGGACCCCTCTCAACACAGGGTTGACCATACCTATGCCTCTCTCAAATTCCGAAATTGGTCTTCACATTGAGAAAATGTGCTTTCCCTGACCGGGAATCGAACCCGGGCCGCGGCGGTGAGAGCGCCGAATCCTAACCACTAGACCACCAGGGAGCTGTCCTTCTGCAAGGACCCCTCTCCACAGAGGGTTGACCATGCCTATGCCTGTCTCAAATTCCTGCATTGACCTCCTGAAATTGGTCTCCAAATTGGGAAAATGTGCTTTCCCTGACCGGGAATCGAACCCGGGCCGCGGCGGTGAGAGCGCCGAATCCTAACCACTAGACCAGTGGTTCCCAACCTATGGGTCGGGACCCACCTTATGGGTCGCCAAAGATCCACAGGGGGTCGCGGAGCCCTCTTGATTTTAAGGGGTTTCATTTTAAATATATATAGCCCATGTTGAATAAAAGACAAAGCATTTAACTAATAAATGCATAGAAGCAACAAATTGTAAGTGCTACATTAAACATTTATTATATATTTGACCAAAGACCAATTGAGGAATAAAATAACTAAAATTAGTTTTCTCAGGAAACAGAGTGCATCTTGTGACTCCTTCTCGTGCGGGCGCTCGCGTGGTTGGGTCACCAAAGCTTACAATAGTAAAAACATGGGTCCCTTAAGAAAAAGGTTGGGAACCACTGCACTAGACCACCAGGGAGCTGTTCTTTTGCAAGGACCCCTCTCGACACAGGGTTGACCATGCCTATGCCTGTCTCAAATTCCGAAATTGGTCTTCACATTGAGAAAATTTGCTTTCCCTGACCGGGAATCGAACCCGGGCCGCGGCGGTGAGAGCGCCGAATCCTAACCACTAGACCACCAGGGAGCTACTCTTCTGCAAGGACCCCTCTCCAGAGAGGGTTGACCATGCCTATGCCTGTCTCAAATTCCTGTATTGACCTCCTGAAATAGGTCTCCACATTGAGAAAATGTGCTTTCCCTGACCGGGAATCGAACCCGGGCCGCGGCGGTGAGAGCGCCGAATCCTAACCACTAGATCACCAGGGAGCCGCTATAGTTATAAAACCCCCTGTGACTCGCGTCTCTCCCCCCTTGCTCTTGATTGACTAGTGGCTTTGCAGCCTGATGAATGGCAACAGCTGTGAAGGGTGGAGCCTTCTACTCTCTATTACCCCTCTCTGCTGTCAGCAGCTGTTACGTACTCTACCCTACTCGCTCCTTGGCAGCAGAGCAATGGCTCTCAACCTTA
>NC_085874.1:31851543-31854043 GCF_034702125.1 Engraulis encrasicolus
AGAAGTACACACACACACACACACACAAACACAAACACACACACACACACCCACCCACACACCACACACCCAACACAACAACACACACCACTAGGGCCGTATAATGGTATTGCAATCGAACTGAGGGAAATTGCGATACGCAGACTCAAAATACTTGTATTGTGGATGGCCGCCGAGGCAGTATTGGTTTATACTTCCCTTCAGTCCAGAAACACAACCACATGATATGATGTGATAGTGCTTTCCAAAGCTTCAAATCGATTCATCATTATTATTATTATTATTATTATTATTATTATTATTCAAACTAGTTTTTATGCATAATTTGATTTTATAATGTTGAGAAATGTGGGAAAAAAAGGTAAATCATTTAGTCATTTAAAACAAAATGTGTGGTGTGTCGAACTATTGGTCAAAGATCGTGATACCAACCGAATGGTGAGACACACACACACACACACACACACACACACACACACACACACACACACACACACACACACACACACACACACACACACACACACACACACACACGGAGACAGAGCAGAGTGGAGAAAACAGGTTAAGGTCAGGATGCGTCTGTCTCTCCCTTGGGAGTCGCCCTTCTGTTTGCTTCACTCCATGCCCCCCCCCCACACACACACACTCTTCAGACCTTAAGGTACACCACACTCATCTCTTGTTTGATAATGTAGTGCGTAGTGTGTTGTGTGCGTACATGTGTGTGTGCTCTCAGGTCAGTGACAAACACACACTCGCACACATTCGCACGCGCACACACACACACACACACGGAAGGACGGAAGGCAAATCAACAGTGTCAGTGACAAACACACACTTGCGTGCGCACGCACACATACACACACACACACACACACACACACACACACACACACACACACACACACACACACACAGGGTAGCAAGGCCTTGTCTGTAACGTTGCGTCTTCTTTCCCCAGGTCAGTGAGCAGTCATGACGAAGTCTTACGAGTTCAACTGGCAGCGGACCGTGCCTGCCTTCCTACAGGAGGGGGCCAGCTTCGACAGATTTGATGAGGTGAGGCCGCACTCTCTCTCTTTCCTCCCCTCACTATCACACTCTTCTTCTTTTCTCTCTCTTCTCTCCATCACTCTCTTTTTCTATCCTTTGATTTTTTGAGGGTTGATAGATTTTTGAGAAGTCAATCACTCACTCTGTCTTTCTCCTTCTTCTATGGCTTCTCACCTCCTGTTTTCTTTTTGTCATTTTGTCGTTTTTTCTTCCTCCTCTTCTTTTCTTCTGCCACTCTTTTCTCCTATCACTCCCTTTATTATAAAGTGTTTCCCTATTTTTTGTATATATATATATAATCTCAATCACCTTTCGCTCTCTTTTCTTTTTTTCTGGGTTACAACTCCTTCTCAATTCTATGTAACAATTCCGTTCTCTATTTCTCTGTCTTTCTATGTTGCAGTGTCTTGATCCTCCTTTTCTGCTGTGTGCGTGTTTGTGTGTGTGTGGCGTGTGTATTCGTGTGTGTATGTGTACGTGTGTATGTGTGCTTCTTCGTGAAACTTATGATTTCTTGTGTTGGCTAGCCAGACAACAGCTTCTGTGTGCAGTTCATTTGCCTGGAGAATGAGCCTATGATTCAGTTATTCTGTTGTAAGTGTATTAGAAAGAGATAGTTAATGTGTGTGTATTCGGGTTAGAGTTGAGGTTGTCGAAGCGTGCCTCTCTCTGTGTGTGTGTGTGTGTGTGTGTGTGTGTGTGTGTGTGGATGTGTGAGTGTGTGTGTGTTGTGTGTGTGTGTGTGTCTGTGTGTCTGTCTGTCTGTCTGTCTGTCTGTCTGTCTGTCTGTCTGTCTGTGTGTGTGTGTGTGTGTGTGTGTGTGTGTGTGTGTGTGTGTGTGTGTGTGTGTGTGGAGATTAGAAGACCATACACAGAAACAGAGAGAGAGCGGGAGAGAGGGAGAGAGAGAGACAGAGAGAGATTAGTCATGGCTCTGTGCTGGAAGTTCTGTGAATTTACAACTCAACCCTCGCTTCCTGGGTTCCCCTAACCTTTCCTTTTTTTCTGCATCTATACACCTCTTCATCATTTGTTGTGTGTGTGTGTGTGTGTGTGTGTGTGTGTGTGTGTGTGTGTGTTGTGTGTGTGTGTGTGTGAGTGTGTGTGTGTGTGTGTGTGTGTGTGTGTGTGTGTGTGTGTGTGTGTGTGTGTGTGTGTGTGTGTTTCATCGCGGCTCCTCTGTTGTGTCTTCTGCTCTTCTCTCTCTTTCTCTATCTCTCTCACACACACACACATTTGTTACTGTGTCTGTTTCTCTCTCACTCTAGCTCTCTGGCTCTCTGGCTCTCTGGCTCTCTCTCTCTCTCTCTCTCTCTCTCTCTCTCTCTCTCTCTCTCTGTCTCTCTCTCACAACCCACACCACACACACACACACCCGACACACACCACACACACACACACACACCACACACACACACACACACACACACACACACACACAGAC
>NC_085874.1:31861543-31869043 GCF_034702125.1 Engraulis encrasicolus
GGGGGGCGCGGAGGTATTGGAGGGGGGCGCGTGAAGTCAGAAGGATTTTCTTTTTTAATACTTTTCTGCTTTGCCATTAAGTCAACACATTCACTTTACAATTACAATATATTCATTAATTTATTCACTAATATTTGGAGAACATCATAGGCCATATACGTGTATATTAGGCTCTAATAAACTTTACGAAGGACTATTTATTTGTATTTTCGTCACCATTTTGCTCGAGCGGGGCGCAGACAGACACCCTTCCTCTGGAGGGGGGATTGGCAGGAAAAGTTTGAGAAGCACTGCACTACCAAATGAGGCAGTCAGCGTTCGCACACAAACACACACACACACACACAAACACACACACACAGGCGCACGCACACACACACACACACACACACACACACACACACACACACACACACACACACACACACACACACACACACACACACACACACACACACACACACACACACACACACGAAGCAGACCTGGTTAACCTCAGCTTTCTCCATCTACATGGTGGCCGACTCAGCAAGGAACCACACACACGCACGCACGCACACACACACACACACACACACACACACACACACACACACACACACACACACACACACACATGTATACACACAAACTCTCTCACACACACACACGCACACACACACACACCTGCCAGTCTAATGTTCTTCTCTGTGCAATGTGCTCCCCAGGATCCGTTCGTGTTTGAGCCCAGCTGTGTGTTCAAGGTGGACGAGTTCGGCTTCTTCATCACGTGGAAGAGCGATGGAAAGGTCAGTGTGATTTTGTGTGTGTGTATGTATGTGTGCGCGTGTGTGTGTTCGCATTCTTGCCCTTGTATAGGTGTGTGTGTGTGTGTGTGTGTGTGTGTATACGCAAGCTTATGTGTGTGTGTGTGTGTGTGTGTGTGTGTGTGTGTGTGTGTGTGTGTGTGTATACGTGTGTGTGTGTGTGTGTGTGTGTGTGTGTGTGTGTGTGTGTGTGTGTGTGTGTGTGTGTGTGTGTGTGTGTGTGTGTGTGTGTGTGTGTGTGTGTGTGTGTTTGTCACAGCAATCCCATCAATATACACCCAAAATACACACATGTCACTTTCACAAAATTCTGAAACTGAGAAAAGATTACTTACTCCTTATTTTATTCCATCAACAGTTACTTGCGTAAATCTGTGTCTTCTCTCATTCTTCATTTCTTTTTCTGAAGTGGTAATATAGACATGAAATTATTTTAAATCTTAAAGGAGAAAAACATTTTTTTTTACATTGGGCCCTTGATTTCACATTCTAACATCATGTTCTACTTCCCCTGTAACGTGTGTGTCATTTGGAGCTTGCGATTCACTCCTGGGCGCCTCCTCGTCTCCAGCTCAGGTGCGCATTTCCTCTCCGTGCTTTTGTCATCTGTAGTCCCGGGAAACAAGCCTGTCGTGTCGCACAGTGTGAGCATTCGGCTTGCATCCGACTGCCGGCTTGTATAGTATGAGGACGTGAGTTGTGAGATATGAACTTTTAAACCGTGAAATTCCCTCGTGCAGTGTGAGCAGGAGCTTACTGTAATACCCACAATTGAATGCATCACACAGTGTAAGCCCACCTTAATACAGTTTTTGAAAGACGTCACATCCACCTTTACCAGATTTTCAAAGACTGTATTACCCGCAAAAAACGAGAAGTTTCCAAACAAGCAATCCACCTACGCATTATGAGTGGTAGCGTACTGTTATGAATAAATTAAAAACAGCATAATGTTTGCCTGCAAAAAATTGTCCATAGGAAGTCGTTTCATGGCCGAATATGTTTAACAGAGCTCCAAATGACATAACTTACAACATACAGGGTGAGTAGAACATGATGTTATAATGTGAAGTCAAGGGCCCAATGTAAAAAAAATGTTTTTCTTCTGTAACATGCACAGCCACCTTTAAGTTGCTTAGAACTAAATTCTTTTTCACTAAAATAACCTGGATAAGAGAGAATCTTGACAGAAATACATTTTTAGCAGTAATTTTTCAGTTAAAGCTGAAGCAATATGTAAAAGTTTGTGACAAAAATAGAGTTCAGCAACAGAAAGGGATAGAGAGAGAGAGAGAGGGAGAGAGAGAGAGAGACTGAGAGAGAAGAGGGTACAGTAATGTAAAGAGTCTAATGCTTAGCCTAATCTAGCTTTAGTATAATAATTTACTTTAATCCGGCATGTTGTGTTAAATTTGGCATAATAACTCTCTTCCAGCACCAGCAGTGTTTAGGCAGCGGAGATGAATAACGCTGCAGTAGATTTGCTTGTGTGCGTGTGTGTTTGTGTGTGTGTGTGTGCGCGTGCGTGCGTGCGTGTGTGGTGTGTGTGTGTGTGTGTGCACGTGTGTGCACATGTGTGCACGTGTGTGCACGTGTGTGCGTGCGTGTGTGCCCGTATGTGTGAGTGAGTGTGTGTGTGCGCACGCGCCCGTGTGTCTGTGCATACACTACATGAGTTTATGTGTGTATGTGTGTGTGTCTGTGTGTGCGCGCGTCAGTGCGTGTGTGTAGGCCTGTTATCAATCTAATTCGTAACAGGATCTGGCCTCCTGGTAATCTAATTGGTCTCTCTCTGCTCAGAGTCTGACCCCTCCCCATGTCGTGCCTGTGTGTGTGTGTGTGTGTGTGTGTGTGTGTGTGTGTGTGTGTGTGTGTGTGTGTGTGTGTGTGTGTGTGTGTGTGTGTGTGTGTGTGTGTGTGTGTGTGTGTGTGTGTGTGTCATTGTAGGAAGGGCAGGTCCTGGAGTGTTCCCTCATCAACAGTATCCGAGTCGGAACAGTGCCCAAGGTAAGGCTCAGTATACAGTACATGCACCATCACATTCAAACCAAACGTGTGTGTGTGTGTGTGTGTGTGTGTGTGTGTGTGTGTGTGTGTGTGTGTGTGTGTGTGTGTGTGTGTGTGTGTGTGTGTGTGTGTTTGTGTGCGTGTGCGTGTGCGCGTGTTTTTATATCTGTCTGTCTGTCCTTGCCTGACTGTGCACAGTATTAGTAAGATGTCTATACGGTCAGAAAACTTGCGTTGTTCCTGTGTGTGTCTGGGTGTGTGTGTTTACAGTACTTAGATTTTTTTTAAAAACACGTGTGTATGTCATATGACCTGTGCTACTGCTAGTACTAAATCGCCAAAAACACACCAAAACTTAGTTTCCCTGACCGGGACCACTAATTCCATTATAAACCCAAGCACACACATTTAAAAGCTTCTTCCCTGACCGGGAATCGAACCCGGGCCGCGGCGGTGAGAGCGCCGAATCCTAACCACTAGACCACCAGGGAGCTGTTGCAAAGAGTTAACCTCACACGACCCCCGTTTCTCCCCCCCCTTTCTCCCCCCTGCCCTGTCTTGACAGGTGGCCTGAAAAGTGGGTAGTTCAACGGCTTGCCGTGAAATATCACACCTAGGGCCATCTGTACGTTCAGCCCTGTGTGCTGTATGTGACAGTGTATCATCCCAACTAGTCAATTTACCAGACTACAATTTTTGACTTCTAAGGTATGACCTTTGAGTCAAACTGTGACATGCGCCTCAAAGTTGCCCCTTTATGGAAGCATAGGCCACCAGTGACGGAGCCTTTCGTGTAGCAGCCCCACTCCTCTAAAATAAGCTACCCAGCCACACTCAAAATGCCTCTTCACTGGCCATCTTTAAACAACACCTTAAAACCCATCTCTTTTTGGAGGCCTTTGGCTTCTTGTGTCCATAAGCACACACCTACATACTTACACACACTTACACTGATATTATGTAAAGTGACCTTGGGTGTTTTGAAAGTCGCTATATAAAACGAAGGTATTATTATTATTATTATAATTATTATTATTATTATTATAGCTTCACTGACGGTTAGGCCACCTAGTCAACATGCAACGTGGCAGGTATGCCCCCTACATGAAAAAATGCACTCTGGTGAACGGTAGTCAGAAATTGACGAGCTGGGATGACACTGTGTTGGTGTGTACAGATAGCTGTTTTACAGTTCTTACCACTATTTCCTTTATAAACCCAAGCACACGCATTTAAAAGATTCTTCCCTGACCGGGAATCGAACCCGGGCCGCGGCGGTGAGAGCGCCGAATCCTAACCACTAGACCACCAGGGAGCATGTTTGAGACATGGATCCATCTCAACACAGTGCTGGACATTCTTATGCCTCTGTTGCAATCATTCCTTTTTCACCATTGCAGAAAATAACAAACCTGTGCTTGCTACATTGGTGTACGTGCGTGTGCGTGTGCGTTTGTGTGCATACCTGTCCTTAATTTCCCGGGAAACTCCCTAATTTTGACTCATTTCCCGCATTATTCCCGATTTGACATTTTTTCCCGGAAATATCCTGATTTTTCACATTATCAAAAGACACCGTCTGACACCGTCGTTCCAGTAATTATCCCCACGGCCCTGTCAGTAAGCCCGCGCGGCCACACCCCCTCCTGAAGAGAGACGGAGAGGGTCTTCTCTTGCTTATAGCGACCTGCCAGTAGATTTTATGCCAGATGCCACCAAGTTCCTTGAAAATACGAGCTGTCACCCTCGAGCTCCGTAGGCGTGTGCGCGCCAACTCGCCTCAGAAACCGTCAGTTAATACAAAGCGGTAAACAGCCTCGGAACGAATCATGTGATTAGCCTAATCACAACCTGCATCAGCACAAAGTTTTTGCATGAGCCCCAGACAACTGTAGCGACAAAATAACATGGAGAAACTGATAATTCATTGTTTTTCACGCTTTATGTTCATTTAAACGTGCGCTGAAAAGAAAAGTAGAATGCACCGCTTGATCCGTCTCTGTTGACTGTCAGGATTTGGCCTATAGAAAATTTCCCGAATTTTGGCTTAAAATATGGGAATTTTCTCGAATTTTGGTAACCCAAAGTTGACAGGTATGGTTTGTGTGCGTTTCCCTTTTAAGCTTGCTTGTAGAATCTGCTTGTATGTGTGTGTAAACCATATTCTCACATTTGGGTCTTGTGTTGATTTATAACAGTTCTCCTCACTGTGCCACTTCAAACAGCTGTTTTCCCGCATAAATGTCACCAATAACACAAGAACAGCAAACCAAAAGTTGCTTTCCCTGACCGGGAATCGAACCCGGGCCGCGGCGGTGAGAGCGCCGAATCCTAACCACTAGACCACCAGGGAGCTGGCCTTCTGCAAGGACCCCTCTCGACAGAGGGTTGACCATGCCTATGCCTGTCTCAAATTCCTGCATTGACCTCCTGAAATTGGTCCCCACATTGGGAAAATGTGCTTTCCCTGACCGGGAATCGAACCCGGGCCGCGGCGGTGAGAGCGCCGAATCCTAACCACTAGACCACCAGGGAGCTGTCCTTTTCCAAGGACCCCTCTCGACACACGGTTGACCATACCTATGCCTGTCTCAAATTCCGAAATTGGTCTTCACATTTAGAAAATTTGCTTTCCCTGACCGGGAATCGAACCCGGGCCGCGGCGGTGAGAGCGCCGAATCCTAACCACTAGACCACCAGGGAGCTGCTCTTCTGCAAGGACCCCTCTCCAGAGAGGGTTGACCATGCCTATGCCTGTCTCAAATTCCTGCATTGACCTCCTGAAATTGGTCTCCACATTGAGAAAATGCGCTTTCCCTGACCGGGAATCGAACCCGGGCCGCGGCGGTGAGAGCGCCGAATCCTAACCACTAGACCACCAGGGAGCTGCTATGGCTCTACAACCCCCTGTGACTCGTCTCTCTCCCCCCTTGCTCTTGATTGACTAGTGGCTTTGCAGCCTGATGAATGGCAACAGCTGTGAAGGGTGGAGCCTTCTACTCTCTATTACCCCTCTCTGCTGTCAGCTTCTGTTACTCTACCCTACTCTACCCTACTCGCTCCTTGGCAGCAGAGCAATGGCTCTCAACCTTAAGCCGCCGAACGCCCGACCTCATCATAAATCCCCCCAACGCCCCCCTTAGTCTCAAAAGATAAAATAAGATAATAGAGTCTTGCTCTTTGCAAGATATTGAATTCATTTCCTGTCGTCAGTGACGTGATCATCATGAGGTCACAAGTAGGCAAGTTAGCAGGGGAGGACGGAAGTCAGCATATTGAAATCCACTGAACGATTCCGTGAGGAGGGTTATGAAGACGTAACCAGAGAGAGTAGAGAGAGAGAGGTTCCATTGGCCCATTGTTTCCGGGTTCTATTATTGCAAGGGGGGGGAGTGTAAATCCCTCTTTAGGCAGACCTAAGGACTGTTCTATTCAATGCTAGGAGTATTATGACACGGCCATAGAGGTAGAAAATAACACTAGAGAGGACACAGTAATTTGCGACAGCACTGGGAAATGGCAGATGGAGCATCCCAACTTCCGTAGGTAGTGTAGGTACCTTCAGGCAATGCAAGTCAATGGAGAACACGCCCACCCCTGTCAAAAAATTGACTAAAACTGTGTGAATATGAAGTAACACATTAATCAAAGACCAGATTTGAAATGTCAGGCTAAATATCTACTTAAATCATATGAGTTAATACAATACATTTAAAAATCAAATAATATCTTTTATGAACATAGTTAGCAACACACTTCAACTATTGTCCTTGTATAGTGTGTTGATGGACATTTCCACATGATTAAGCCATTTTTGACAGAGGTGAGCCTCGTTCTCCGTTAATTTCCATTCCTATGATCTACCTACAGATAATGGCCGCTACAGATTGCCGTAAAAAGGGGGGCGGGGTCACCTCTAGTGTTATTTTCTACCTCTATGGAGCACGCCCTTTTAGACAGACCGGAACCTGGTCACATTAGGTGCCCATAGAAACCTATTATGTTGACATATCTCTATATACTTAAAGAATCTCTGACGTAACCCTCCACTTCCTCTTCCTCTTCCTGTCTTTAGGACCCCATGCTCAGCACAGCTCACTGTATTGCTGCCTTTACAGTAACATCATCTTCCCTTTCCTCTCATTATTCCTTCCAGTTAGTGTAGCAGTTCCCAAACTTTTCCCCTTGCACAGCCCCTTGTACATTTCAATGTGGTTTGTGCACCCCCTAAGCGAATGTGTTGGTGTGCTGATGGTCAAGTATGGTTTCACTGCACAAATCATCACAAATTTTGCAAAGTCATTTGATGAATCCTCATTTCCAATAGAACGGATGTTTCTTCAAGCATACAATTCACCATAAAATTAAAAACTACTTCATGTTCATTAATACTGTATAAAAACAGATATATATCTGCCATGGCCCAATTCTGCTCGCGCACCCCCTTGTAGCAGGCCACGCAGCCCCAGGGGTGCACATACCTCACTTTTGGAAACCATGAGTTACTAGAATATCTGTTTACACATAATGTTAAGTTAATGTTAAGTTTTGCCTATGTTTGTTGAACTGTGTATATTAAGGACTACTTGAATTCCATGCATGTGATGCTTTGCATGTGCGCATGCATGATTGTGGGTGCCATTCATTGCCATTTTGCTGTGTCCTTGTGCGCAAATTGAAGTCAGTA
>NC_085874.1:31876543-31891543 GCF_034702125.1 Engraulis encrasicolus
TACCAACATATTAAATATCATAGAACCGTGTATGAGTGAGGACGGCTTTTGTCAACCACAAAAAAACCCTCAACACTGAATGAAGTCATTATTATCGGATCGGATCGCATATTCAGGATGGTTGTCATGGTGGTTGTGTGTCGTAGGACCTCACCTAAGAGAGTTAGTTACAGTAAGACAAACACCTTGATTGTAAAATGGCCACCACCCGTCATATGGTCATCCCCTCCCTCCGTCCAAACACGAGATAAGCTCTTTATACGGCAAAGCCCCAGGCGCTTCTGCTTCTGCTCTTACCCAGTCATAATGAGCAAATATTTGCTGGTGAATTATTGTCCTTGTGACCTTTGTGTGTGTGCGTGCGTGCGTGCGTGTGTGTGTGTGTGTGTTAATTTGATTAAAGCTGTTATTGCTGTAGAGGCAATCTCATTCTCTGTGATGAGTACAGAGGATTCCCAAGCCTCAAATGACTTTTCAGATTTGAACTGAAACGACCCCAGAAATAACACACACACACACACACACACACACACACACACACACACACACACACACACACACACACACACACACACACACACACACACACACACACACACACACAAAAACACACGCTTTCGCACTTTTGTCCTCTAACTCCAACTCTCATCTCTTTTGTCCCCTTCCAGAACGATGAAATTGAACATTCCGTTTTCACCTATGACATGTTCTACACTCTCACACAGAAGATCTGTCCTCGCACAGACATCGACGAGCTCTTCAAAAAGATGTACGTATTCAAAAGAGTTCAAAACAGTAGGATACTGTACTTCTTTTTTTGGAGCTTTTGTCTCTAGATTTTTTTTTTTTTTTTTTTTTTTTTTTAAGTTTTTTCAGTCATTAGTTTTCATAGTCATGTGGGAGTCAGGAGAGTGTATGTGTCACTTGACAAGGGTCCTATGTCAAGGTGTGGAATGGCCTGAGAGTTGCAGAGGTGATCACACATTCCAGAGTCCAGATGATTGAGATAGAGCAACGCAACCTCCTTGGGTTGAACCTCAGGGCAAAAAGCGCTGTTTCCTGCAGAATTTGTGTCAGTGAAGATGATGGGGGGTTGGCTGGTATCGGAGTCATGAGACCATGTCACGTGATTGAAATGGCGATGTTGAATGATACATTTTTGGTGAAGCAACTTTAAAAATCACATTCTTCTTTGCAGGAGATCTAGTCAAGGTGGTATTAAATATAAAGTGCTGGGGGTAACCCTGAAATGGTAGGTAGTAGACAATTGGTGACGCGGCCTCACTCCTGTGTTCAAAGCTGTCAGTTTAGGTTTTGCATAACTGACATTCCTCACCCCCATATGCACATTTTCACGCTTTGGACTCTGGAATGTGTGAACACGTCATTAACTCTTATTGGGAAGGGAAAGACAATAACAAAGGAGCAATTATACAGGAGCAAGTGTATCTTTGAGTGTGTGTTGGGGTATGTGTAGGGTATTTGTAGGTATTTGTGATTCTGCTATGTTAATGTGGGTTGAGACATCATTTTGCTGACACATGATTTTGATGTGCAGCGCTAAACGTGTGCTGTGGTATGGAAAAGTATTGACCCATATGTGCTCTAACACAGAAGAGTATTGATAAGAGCGTGCTGTATTATTGATGAGGTGTCGGTAAATGTGTGTTGGAATATTGACGAGGATTGGTAAACGTGTGCTGTACAACGGTGGGGTTTTAGTGTTCCACTAACTCCGGAAGAGGCCCTAACCTGCTTGTTACATCCGTTTTTTTAACCAGTAACATTTAACGATCACTAACACTGGCCTCAGTCTTACCCATGTGACGTGAGTGCTATTTAAAGCCAGCGTTTTCATGTTGAAGTATGCCGGTGGATCCATCAAAATGTCTAATCTACTATCTCTATCCATTAATTATTTCATCGATGTAACAGTTTTTTTTTGTCCTCCTCCTCCTCTCTTTCTTCCCTAATTAATGTCGTTGCAGCAATGGGGACAAAACTGATTATTTAAATGTAGACCAGCTAGTCAGCTTTCTGAATGACGTAAGCTCTTCATCATATTAACTTTTTTCTCTCTCTCTGGTTGTCATCGTCTGCCCCTGTCGCTAGCGCCGGTGGACCGCCTCTGGCATGGATTTGGCCCACAGCTGGTCCACAGCTCTGCCAGAGGTGGATAAAAACTGATTAGACAAAAGTGAATGTCCTGCCACATATTCCTGTACACTTCACATAGGTGATTCACTATTTCCTGTGTCTACCAAGGAATCAGCTACCAGATGTCAAAGCCAGAGTATACTTTATTGTCAAAAATATATGTAATATCTTAGCACATATGATTGAAATGGTGTTTCACTAGACTCCAATGTGCAGTTTACTTAAAGGGACACTGTGCAGGAAATGGTCAAAAAAGGTACTGCAACTATGCTGCTCATTGAATCTGGCCTGCCTATTACCAAATTTGACCTTTTCATGAAAGTGAACTAAGTAATAAACTAATATTTTCTAATATGGCCCAAGTACAGTCAGTTTTACAGCTAAATTGGCTATTTCTGGAAATTCAAAATGGCAGACCATGGAGAAGATCCGCCTTTTCATGTATGAAAAGTGCAATTTTTCCAGTCATAATGAACACTTTGAATTTGATGGTGGTGGTAAATATTCATGAAAAAGGTAACATTAGTGAATGGGTAGCATGGATTCTGGAAATAAACAACAAAAAATCCTGCAGTGTCCCTTTAAACAGTTGGCTGGGACCAATGCCTATTGAAAATTGACACTTGAGGTTCCATTCTATTAAGCTCTGGCGCATTCTGAATTGTCGATTTGCAACGAGAACACAAGACTTTCTGATTGGAATTGCAGAAGCTGAGCTTTTGGTTGGAATCAGAATCGCGCACATGTCGTCATGTCCCGCCCCTCATGTCGCATTGTCTGCGTTTCGGATTGGCAATTCCCACCAGGAAATCCCGTGTTCTGGTCACAAATGAACATTTAGCAAACGCTTCAAATCTTGTCGAACCATTCTGTGTCCATGGAGTGTTGTGCAGGCCAGGGACAGGCAAAATGGATTCATTAGTTACAATCCAGTGCCACATATTCCAAATGACCTTGTTTTACCTGATCATGCAACCAGCTGATTGATCACCTTGCTGAATTGGACAGGTAATTTGGAATATGTGGCGATGGATTGTAAAGTGATGAGTCCATGTTGCCCATTGCTGTCAGTCATGGGCTGGGACAAATATGTGGCAGGACGTTCACCTTCTGAAGCTGGGGAGGTATGTCCACCTCTGGAACTCACCTGCCAAGTCTCCTCCGTGCCAGAGGGGGGCACTGGTTCTCATTTCCATGTCTGCTTCTTTGTAGCGCTGCTGCCCGCCCCAATCATGCTCCTCCTACCTCATTGGTGTCCTGCTGGCAACTAGCCCAAAACATCCTCTGCTCTGCTCTGCTCTGCTCTGCTCTGCTCTGCTCTCCTCTCCTCTCCTCTCCTCTCCTCTCCTCTCTTCTCTTCTCTTCTCTTCTCTTCTCTTCTCTTCTCTTCTCTTCTCTTCTCTTCTCTTCTCTTCTTCTCTTCTCTTCTCTTCTCTTCTCTTCTCTTCTCTTCTCTTCTCTTCTCTTCTCTTCTCTCTGCCATTCTGATTTGCTAGTGCTTGGCTCGGCTTGCTATGCTCGTGTGTGTCTTTGGCACTGCGTGCTTGACTGAGACAGAGAGAGAGAGAGAGAGTGTGTAACTGTGTGTGTGTGCGTGCGTGCGTGTTTGTGTGTGTGTGCATGTGCATTCTTACAAGAAGCACTGAGCTTATTTTTCAATGTCAACTGCATTGTGCTGTGGCTTGTATGTGTTCTGTCACTAGGATTCTCACACGCCACCAAACATATGCAAGTCAACCATGCTCTCTCTCTCTCTCTCTCTCACACACACACACACACACACACACACACACACACACACACACACACACACACACACACACACACACACACACACACACACACACACACACACACACACACGGCGCGCGCATACACACACACACACACACACACAAACACACGCGGACACTGCAGAATGGCTTCTTGCTGGCATGTGTGGCTCTCCTCTTCTATCACTCATCAGTCAACTTATCCCACACGTTCCTGTGCAGTGTGTGTGTGCGTGTGCGTGCGCTCACATGTGCATGCATGTGTGTGTGTGTGTGACAGTAGTGTGTAGTAGCGTGTAGTAGTATCACATTGTGTCCTGTATTTATTGTTGAACAGTGTTGGTTTGGGTGGGATTCCAAGAACATGGTTCAGTGATAAACCTGGCTTAGATAACCTGCACAGGAAGTGGTAATCCCACATGTGTCATTTAGAGACGTCCAGGCTTTTCTATTAGATACTATACCACAACCTCAAGGTCAACTTATCCGGGTTTACTAAATGAGCCAGGTCATTGGAACAGTTTCCTGTTCAGAGTCCTTGATTCTTGGTTCTAACGGTTCTTGGTTCCAACGGTCTGTAGAATCAGCGCGACCCTCGCCTGAATGAGATCCTCTTCCCCTTCTACGACCCCAAACGCGCCACACAGATCCTCGACAAGTATGAGAAGGATGGAGAACACAAGAAGAAAGGTGTGTGTGTGTGTGTGTGTGTGTGTGTGTGTGTGTGTGTGTGTGTGTGTGTGTGTGTGTGTGTGTGTGTGTGTGTGTTTGTGTGTCTGTGTGTGTGTCTGTGTGTGTATATCTGTGTGTGTCTGTGTCTGTGTGTGTGTGTGTGTGTATGTGTGCGCGCGCTTGCGCACGTATGTGAGTGTCTTTGTGTGTGTGTCTGTGTCTGTGTGTCTGCCCATGTGTCTGAAACCAAGGGAACGTGTGTGATACTTTGCTGCCATCTATTGGTGAATAGTAGTGTTACATTGCAGAGATAGTTCAGTAACCCAGGGGCTCCCAAACTTAACCACAACATGCCCCCCCCCCATATACCGTAGATTCATGATCATGCCACATTATCTTTTTGTTATTTTTTTTGTGCACCACACCCCTTCACAACCTTTTTAGGTTTGTTAGTAATTGACCCTAAATAGCGATAATAACATAAGTTAGTAAGAGTAACTTTATTAATCCCAAGATGGAAATTAAGGGTTATGGCAACCGCCCAGGACGGCGCCCCAACAATAGTAATAATAGATGCAATAGATTAGGCTATTAATACATGTAATAGATTAGGCTATTATAATACTGTTATTAACTGAAGGAACATTGATTAGCTTATTTTTGGTCTGTTTTGAATGATGTACGTTAGTTTTTTCAATTTATTAAATTGCTAATAATTAATTAATAAATAATTAATTTCTTTTGCTATACTTTTACTTCCAACTTGCTGCGGCCACCCTGGCACCCCTTCCCGACCCCCACTTTGAAAACCACTGCTTTGACCCATTAAGACATGGCCCCTGTTGTAAAAGAAAAGAACTTAAAGGTCCGCAACACTGTTAAATGCTCCCAAATATTTAATGGCACGTTTCGGACTAACCGTCCTTCATCACAGTGCACTCTGATGAAGGACAGTTAGTCCGCACTGTGATGAAGGACGGTTAGTCCGAAACGTTGTGCCATTAAATATTTGGGAGCATTTAACAGTGTTGCGGACCTTTATTTTCTTTTCAGTTATCTTACGTTTGGTCCAGCACCTGTGCCACTGATGTGCGCGCATTCATTGACTCCCTGTTGTAAAAGTACTGCTTTTACATCACACACATTTCTCAAGACTCAAATTTCACAAATCAAATTCAGTAAATCTTTACACTAATATTCAACCTTGGCACAGTGTTGATTTGGAACCACTCAATATTTGCAGATCAGTGCACACAAAAATTACATTGATTTCCCTTTTTTCCCATTTTCACACATACATTTACACACACACACACACTGGAGTGTCTTTCTTCGCCGCTTTCTTGGTCGAACTTTGAGTAAGTGGTTCCACCTGTTCATCAAGTCAGATGAGGACACAGAGATACACATGAGGGCCTTCCCTGCACGCACACGCACACACACACACACACACACACACACTTTCTCTTTTTTATGCATTTTTAGGGGCTTTCTATGCCTCTATTGACAGAATAGAATGAGATGCTGACAGGAAGTGAGTGGGAGAGTGAGATGGGGGGAGGATTGGGAAATTACCCCGCCCGGACTCGAACCCGGGTCCCCATGGGGCGGGCATGAAAGCCTAAATGTGGGGGAGGGCTTTGCTTGTTGCGCCACAGCGCCCCCTCACACACACTTCCTCATATCCCCAACCCCCTACTATCCATCCATAGGTCACATGTCGAGTGACGGGTTCTGCCGGTACCTGATGTCGGATGAGAACGCCCCGGTGTTTCTGGACCGGCTGGAGGAGTACCA
Source organism: Engraulis encrasicolus (assembly GCF_034702125.1). Taxonomy (NCBI): domain Eukaryota; kingdom Metazoa; phylum Chordata; class Actinopteri; order Clupeiformes; family Engraulidae; genus Engraulis; species Engraulis encrasicolus. Next base: position 31,882,942 of record NC_085874.1, read on the forward strand.
GGAGATGGACCAGCCCCTTGCCCACTACTTCATCAGCTCATCGCACAACACGTACCTGACCGGACGCCAGTTTGGGGGTCGCTCCTCCGTGGAGATGTACAGACAGGTGTTGCTCTCTGGTAGCAGGTATGTGCATTGTGTGTGTGTGTGTTTTGTAAGGTTGCAACCGACCCTTATTTTAAGAGGTGACTAGCAGGGCTTTGAACCCTAATTTTTTTCCAAACGTTCCGTTCTGAACAGAAACGGAATTATAACGTTTCCGGTTATAAGTTCCACATTGACGTTCCCGAACCGGTTAGAACAAAAAAATACTGTTCCCGGAACGGTTAATTTCGTTCCTGTCAGCTAATTACTCCCATATGCCTAACTGATGTGAATTAACCATGAAAGACGGAAGTGCAAATGTTAATTCAAGCAGATGAAAAGATTATCCTCCAGAATTTTGTCATTCAGGGACGACCTAAACGGAGCAGCAGAGAATAAACCTCAATGATGAAAATGCACGCTCCACGCTGACTTAGGTCACGGGGAGCGCTATGACGGACATTGTGAGTTTGTGCATATTTGAAGCGGCCATGGATGCCCAATAACGTTCTCTGTGCGCTTTACACACGCTTCTTTGCAATGTCTTACAATGATGCAATGGAAACTCTCCTCTTTTGTATGACAGTGGTTTCTCTTATTTAAGATGTGGAGTGGAGTCTTTGTTATCCACAGCTCTCTCTCCATTCAGTCAGAGAATGTCTGATGTCGCACAGGACGAGAACCTCAGCCGTCATGGTAACGTGCACAGGAAAATAATTACCTTTTTTGTTTTGTTTGAGGAACGGTATTAACCGGTATTAACCGGTTACCATTATTTTTAAATAAGTGTTCCCGTTCTAGAACATAAAAAATAATAACGTTTCCGGTTTCGTTTCTGTTCCCTGTAAAATACAAAAAGTTCCCTGTTTTCGTTTTCGTTCCTTGAACCGGTTCAAAGCCCTGGTGACTAGTGTCTAGAGCCAGTAATGATTAGTCATTATCAGTCACAAATACACATAAATCCTTTCTCCAACCTTCGCCAAAAACGTTTTTCTTAAAGTATAAATACATTTACTGTACATGACATCATATGACAATAATGTCATCACCAGAAAAAAAAAAACTAAAAGTATATACACAAACTTTGGTAAAAGCATAAAATAATATGAATACGCAACTTAACATTCCACAACTGACAATTAAGTACCATCAAGTAATAAAAAGAAGCAAACACACAGTTAACATCCAGTAACTTGGAAAAACTTCAAACCTAGTGTGTGTGTGTGTGTGTGTGTGTGTGTGTGTGTGTGTGTGTGTGTGTGTGTGTGCGTGCGTGTTTGTGTGTGTATGCGTGCGTGCGTGTGTGTGTGTGTGCGTGTGTGTGCGCAGGTGTGTAGAGTTGGACTGTTGGGATGGGAAAGGAGAAGACCAGGAACCAATCATCACTCACGGCAAAGCAATGTGCACTGACATCCTCTTCAAGGTACCATACACACACGCACACACACACGCACACACGCACGCACGCACACACGCACACACAACTGTACACGACAGGCACACACATGGACATGCGCCGCACACACACGCACGCACGCACGCACACACGCACACACAACTGTACACGACACACTTTACACAATACAGACATGCTCCTTCTGCAGTAGACAGATACAGGCAACTTCTCAGACTTTCCAATAAAATTTCTGTTTATACACAAATATAACTTCCACACAAAAAGATGCCAGACGCCAGACAATGCCTTTCTTGCACTCATACAGTATTACTGGTTGTTTTATGTAAAGTGTTGAACCATAGCGCCCTCATTTGGCACACAGCAGAAATGCAGGCAATCCCCCAGTACAGTATAGTAATGTCAGTGGTTAGTATTTACTAACTTTATGTTTCTGAATGTGTGTGTCGCCAGGATGTGATCGTGGCAATCAAAGAAACAGCATTCGTCACGTCAGACTATCCAGTCATCCTGTCTTTCGAGAACCACTGCAGGTACTCTGTGTGTGTGTGTGCGTGTGTGTGTGTGTGTTTGTGTGTGTGCGTGTATGTGTGTGTATGAATGTGTGTGTGTGTGTGTGTGTGTGTGTGTGTGTGTGTGTGTGTGTGTGTGTGCGTGTGTGTGTGTATGAATGTGTGTGTGTGTGTGTGTGTGTGTTTTGCAGTAAATGCCATCTCACCCCCATGTTCTCCTCTGGCCCTCAGTAAACCGCAGCAGTATAAGATGGCTAAATACTGCGAGGATATCTTTGGAGACCTGCTACTGAAAGGAGCGCTGGATGGATTTCCAGTACGTTGCCTCTTCCCTCCCTCCCCCCGCTGATGTGTATTGCAGTACAGTAGAGTATGAAACTTCCTTACTTGCAGGGCAGTATTAGCCAGGCCATGCCCTCCTAGTGACGCAACACCTTAGTCAGGCCAAGAGCAATGTAAATCCTGTGTCTGATCTCCCGAAAAATAGTGAAGTCCACCCACTTTGTCAGGAACAGATCAACCAGTAGCAAACCAAGGGAGGTGGGTCAATAATGCGGTTTGGGAAACATTCATTGTGACGCTCTTGGTCAGACCAAGTCTCGAAGAGATTTGAAAGTCGATGATAATCAGGCTAGGGCAGTATAGTGCAGTGCTGTGCAGTGCAGCGCAGTGCAGCGCCGTGCAGCGTCTGTGCTATAGTACAAACCCCAACTCCGATGAAGTTGGGACGTTTGGTAAACAGTGAATAAAATCAAAATGCTATCATTTTCAAAACATTCAATCTATTCATTAGATGGAGAATAGTGAAAAGACAACATATTAAGTGCTAAAACCGAGAAAAAATATTGTTTTGGGGGACATATGTACTCATTTCTAATTTGATAAATCCAACACGTCTCAAAAGAGTTGGGACGGGGACAATAAATGGCAGCAAATGTCGAGGAAGACTAAAAGCAAAACAAAAGACAACACTTAACAGATTAATACATTAACCGATGAGATGATTGTACCGTATTTTCCGGACTACAAGTCGCACTTTTTTTCATGGTTTGGCTGGACATGCGACATATACTCTGGTGCGACATATATATGTTTTTTTTTCTCCACGGGAGAGCACTATGTGCGCAACTAGGCCTATGCTGTGTTGCTTAATACCACTGATAGAAAAAATGTTACAACTTAGGCTACCACAACAAAAACAGCATTTACAATGACGACTGAATAGAAATATAGCCTACCACCCAAAAGAAGTTAATATAGCCTACTGCTGAGTTCAAGCTGAAAGTAATTAAATATGCAGCGAAAATGGCAATATGGCAGCTGAACGAAAGTTTGGATGCAATGGAAAACTGTTTGGGGACTGGAGAAAAGCGGAGGAAAATGTGCTGATGAATACAGGACAAATGTGTTCTCGAACAACGCGCGCGCTGCGAGTCAACGGTCTTGTTACGGGCTCCATGACATTGCCAAAGAAATGAATAGGACTTTTGCGGAAGTCAGGGAGCTCGTGGATGTATCGCGTTATGCAATGCAATCCCCTCTCGTGGATTTATTTGCGCTATGCAACGCAATCTCCTCTCTATCCGAGAACGAGCGTCTGTGTTATTAAAGACAGTCAGCCGACTTCCAGGTGAAAATCGGTCATTTCCGCGAGTTTCTGACAAACGAGCACAACGTGACACTACCATAGGCTACACAACATGGATGAAATCCCCCTCACCTTTGATACCGTCATGGGCTGAAGTCTCAGAAAAGGGGGTAAAGAAAGGCGTGCTCTGGAGACGGAACAAGTTGCCTCGAACCCTCCCACGGTCCAAACGCAAAACAAAGCAGAAAATTGAATGTTGTTCTGACTACAGGGCAACATGCGTTATCACTGTTTCTTCCTCTTTTTCTTTTTGTGGTTTTATGGCGGTTGGCAAACCATCTTAGTTGGTGCATTACCACCACCTCTGAATGCGTTGCCACTGCTTCAGATGCTGGTTTAAAACAATGCCGTCTTTGAGCAGCAGCTTACCATGCGCCAGTTATCACAACATAGATTCCATGGATAGAATAACCTTTCAAAAATGTGCGACGATTAGTCCGGTGCGACGTATATATGTTTTTTTCATCTTCAAAATGCATTTTTGGGCCGTTGCGACTTAAACTCCGGAGCGACATATAGTCCAAAAAATACGGTATATAAAAAACAGTGTTAATTCCTATCTTGGACATGATTTCACCAGCTTAAATGGTGGGTGTATTCCTTGTCATGTTTTGCAATGTTTTCCTTTCTGTAGTGCTTACAGTGTGACAGGTCTTGACCAAAAACCCACCATTTTATCACCTGCTGGTCCCATGGTATGATGGAGCCAAACTGTTAAAACATAGTAGAGAATGCAATTTGACCTTACTATGTGGCAGTAATCGAAGATCTCCCTTCAAAATATAATGCATGAGTGGCTTTTCATGCTGTTTAAAACCCATTTATACCATTCAGCACTGTATTTAACTCTACAGATGAGTGAGAACATCTTAACCAATGCACTACTGCATCCGCATGCCATCATGGAGGCTGACTTTTGAAGCTAGCACTAACACAAGTTGGATGGTCCATTTTCACTGTAGCACAGGATGTGCAATGCTCTATTATTGTCAAAAAGAATGGACTTCTACAACTTCTGCTGACTTCTGTAAGCAAAGGACAGTTTCCCATGTCTTCTGGGTCTATTTCAAGTGAGCTCAGGTGCTTAGGAGAATGTTAAACCCCTGTATCATTTTCATGCATTAAGCATTCTTAATATGGTCAATTTTCAATAGCTCTAGCACTTCAGGAATTAGAGTGAGACTACAGCCAATATATATTTCATGATGTCATGAACCTATACAATGATTTTATTAACAAAAATATGTCTTATATACACTCAATCGTGGTAAATCAAAGGGAATTCAAAAATGTATGTAATAACTATGGTAATTATTCCCTTTGCATCTTTAATTCTGAGTGACTCAGCCTCTCTATGATGATCTTATACCTGGACACCTATATTGTCCGTCAGTACAATTCATTTTGAAATGTTCTTCTTTGTTGTTTTATCTTATTTGGATGTTTACTAAATTTCACTGATCCCCGTCCCAACTCTTTTGAGACGTGTCGGATTTATCAAATTAGAAATGAGTACATATGTCCCCCAAAACAATATTTTTTCTCGGTTTTAACACTTAATATGTTGTCTTTTCACTATTCTCCATCTAATGAATAGATTGAATGTTTTGAAAATGATAGCATTTTGATTTTATTCACTGTTTACCAAACGTCCCAACTTCATCGGAGTTGGGGTTTGTATGATTGGCTGATAGCCGTTGTAAATCGGGCATAAACACACACCATTCCAAACAAAGATTCTATGCGCGACTAAGCTGGACGGCAGATACAAACTTTGGTCCAAAAACTTACCGAGGCGGGATATATAAAGGAATGAAACTTTTCTCCAATCATACTGATACCCCAACTACAGATTAGGGATGCACCGATACACATTTTTTCACTTCCCATCCGATCCCGATATCTAAATTTGGATATCTGCTGATACCGATGCTACTCCGATCTGATACCAAAACCACATACAGTGGTTCATATGCATGGGTTTCACCTCGAGGTAGGCCCAAGTAGACTATTTGGTCAGAAAAGAAGTCAGAAGAACAGCAAACCAATTAATAAGTAAAAAGAAATGAGTGAAAAAGTAATCCCATCCTGAAAACTAATCTGCAAGTGTTATGATTTGAACTTAGCCTTACACTTGGCTCAATGTCAGTACCGGAAACTATGGGAAAATTCCGATCAGATCTCTGAATTATGTTGATATCTGAACCCGATACCGATACACCGATACCAATATCCCATCCCAACACTACAGATGCTACAAAGATGTGCTCTTCCCATATTCTCCTACCCCAACTGCATCAGATTCTCACTATCGACTTAAAGGGACACTGTGCAGGAAATGGTCAAAAAAGGTACTGCAACTATGCTGCTCATTGAAATCTTTACATGAAAGTTTACTAAGTAATAAACAAATATTTTCTAGTATGGTCCAAGTGCAGTCATTTTTGCAGCTAAAATTGGCTATTTTTGGAAATTATAAATGGCGAGAAAAACGGAGAAGATCCCTCTTTTCATGTATGAAAATTGCAATTTTTCCAGTCATAATGAATACTTAGAACTTGATGCTGGTGGTAAGTATTCATGAAAAAGGTAACATTAGTGAATGGGCAGCATGGATTCTGGAAATAAACAACTAAAAATCTCACAGTGTCCCTTTAATCGTGTTGCGTCCAACTGAGTCGCGCATAGAATCATCTTTTGGAATGGTGTGTGTGTATGCCCGATTTACAACGACCATCAGCCAATCACAATGAAGAACCAGATCTCACAGTGTTAGATAGTATATTATACTGTTTTCCCACTAAATTATTTTTAGTTTAGTTTTTGAAAGCTCAGGCAAGAGACAAGCTACAGGCTACACACAGCATTGGACAGTAGATAGTTGTAATAAATTCAAAATATTCTGCCTCAGAAATCATGTAATGTAGTGTGTTATATTTAGTTCTGGCCGATACAGGTACGTTAACGTGTAGTTTTTGTTGTTGTTGCATATTGGTTCGTTTTAATAAATAATGTGGCATAAATGATGAAATGTACAAATGTGCATGAAATATGTAGATTTACCTAGAATGTGGAGGATTCCAATAGTTGTAAATAACATTTTCTGCTTGTTTGACAATACCCAGTATTAAGTGTGTGTGTGTGTGTGTGTGTGTGTGTGTGTGTGTGTGTGTGTGTGTGTGTGTGTGTGTGTGTGTGTGTGTGTGTGTGTGTGTGTGTGTGTTGTTTTCAGCTTGAATCGGGCCGTTCTCTGCCCTCTCCTTCTGACTTGAAGAGAAAGATCCTGATCAAGAACAAGCGGCTCAAGCCTGAAGTGGAGCAAAGTACGTCACACCTCAACACTCTATGACTCAGTTGGTGTGTGTGTGTGTGTGTGTGTGTGTGTGTGTGTGTGTGTGTGTGTGTGTGTCTGTGTGTCTGTGTATGTGTGTCTGTGTGTCTGTGTCTGTGAGATGGAGAGAGGGATGGGGCAGAGTAATGCTCAATTCTCACTTACAGTTACATCATTTTCTCCATGTTGGCTGTGTGTGCAATGTTTCTACCTGTGCTCTTACCTGTGTGTGTGTGTGTGTGTGTGTGTGTGTGTGTGTGTGTGTGTGTGTGTGTGTGTGTGTGTGTGTGTGTGTATGCGTGTGTGTGTGTGTGTGTGTGTGTGAGCAGAACAGCTGGAGTCCTTTAAGAAGCACATGGAGGCAGGGGAACTGATCACGCAAGACAACATACTAGCGGACGAGAATGAAGAGGAGAGTGAACTCAGTAAGAGATGCACACACACACACACACACACACAGTCGCAGAGGTACTGCAGGGGCGCCACCGAAAGATGGGACTTTTCATGAGAACAGGAAAGTGGCCGCACCTTGCAGAGAAGAAGGCACACGCCAAAACGTGTTTGCGCAATAAAAACACGCGTTATGCAAAGTGCAGTAACACTAAATCAAACATTTTTTGGTTCTTACTAAGGTTATATTGGTAATAAATCCCTAATTGTGCAAGAACAAGACATTTGCGAATACATTGCCTAACAAATGTTTGATTTTGCTTAGTACATGCCTCACAAGTTACTTATACAGTATACAGCCATGTACACTGTATGTTTTAGTACTGCTAGGTGTTACACTAAAATTAAGTGTTACCCAAGGTGTGACCTCTTTTCTAAAAAAAAAACTAAGTTGAACATTTGAGCCAGTCTAAATATTTAAGATGCTTCAAGCTGAACAAATGAAAATAGTCACTAATATGGGTAATAAATATAGGCATACTTACTTTTCTTATGAATCTAACCTTAAAATGTAACAATACGACTGATGTACGTAAACAACATAATTAAGTTAATACGCATTAGCTTTTGCAGCTTGTGTCGAAAATGCACATTTAGTGGTTACATGCTGTAGCTGACTTGCTTGTGTGTGTGTGTGTGTCTGTTTGCGTGTGTGTGTGTGCGTGTGTGTGTGTGTGTGTGTGTGTGTGTGTGTGTGTGTGTGTGTGTGTGTGTGTCATCGCAGCTGAAGGGAAGGAGGGATCGACGCAGAACACAGAAGGGAAGACGCCCAACAACATCTCATCAGAGGACGCCAGCGACGCCACACAGAACAGCATCAAGAAGGTACACACACACACACACACACACACACACACACACAGGAGAACAGCATCAAGAAGGCGCGCGCGCACACACACACACACACACACACACACACACACACACACACACACACACACACAGGAGAACAGCATCAAGAAGGCGCGCGCGCACACACACACACACACACACACACACACACACACACACACACACACACACACACACACACACACACACACACACACACAGGAGAACAGCATCAAGAAGGCGCGCGCACGCACGCGCACACACACACACACACACACACACACACACACACAGCCTCAGGTGTGGGGGAAGACAGTACACATACTGTAGAG
>NC_085874.1:31899043-31901543 GCF_034702125.1 Engraulis encrasicolus
GCACACACACACGCACACACATAGGCACGCACACAGGCACACACACACGTGTGCGCGTGTACACAAACACACACACACACATGCTATGGAGCACCCAGCCTTTTATTTCAGAGTTTCCCGTCATGTTGTGCTTTGCATTGCCCTCTATCAGGAAGTAAGCCAAGGGCCAGACTGAGGCACTGAAGGGAACATTATGAGCTAGCTAGAACACTGCACACTCAACTCACTACTCTGCCCTACAAAGCCAAAAGTGCCATAACTACATATTTTGTCGAAATTGAGTTTAGACTGAAGGTGGTTTTCATTACACCTGCTTGTGACATCTTGTCCAAATGTGTCCCGTTGTAGAAGCATTGCTATGTCAAATTTGCAATAACTGCAGTATCCAACCTATCCAATAGTTATTTGCAGTAGCGACAATATCCAACCTATCCAACAAGCATTTGAGGGCCTTTTTCTCAGTTTCAATGTTGAGGTAGGGTATTTACTGCACTTTGATTTGCAATAACTGCAGTATCCAACCTATCCAATAGTTATTTGCAGTAGCGACAATATCCAACCTATCCAACAAGCCTTTGAGGGCCTTTTTCTCAGTTTCAATGTTGAGGTAGGGTATTTACTGCACTTTGCCTTTGTAGTGCAGTACTGTCCCCTGCCACCCCAACCTCCTCCTATACCCTGTGTCCCACAGGCAATGGGGCCATTTCATGTGACGTGTTTTTATTTATTTTAGTAAACGCACACTGTGTGAGGTGTGCGCATGGTGTTCCAATAGTTAATTCAATGAAAAAACAATTGTCACTCAGAACTTTATGCAGTGCTTTTTTAATTCGACCCATGTTTCGGCTCATGCCTTTGACCCTGATGAAGGCATATACAGTAAACGTTGGTCTAATTTAAAATGTACTGCATGAAGTTCTAAGTGTGCGACGGCATTTTTTTTTTCATGAAACGATTTCATGTGATGTCACACACCTTCGAACCAATGTTCCCTCTAATTTTTTCGGTGCCTGAGCAAATGCACTATATCACTGAGCAGAGCCAATAACCTCGGTGAGCGGGTCGGACCCCCCCCCCCCCCTCCATTTTAGGGGTAACATTGATGCTTCATAATATGTTGATTATATTGTCATTCACTATAGTGAATATTACAAAATCAGTTAAGTAATGTTTCCAAATCTTGATTATTACTTAATCATCAAACCACCAACATCAATATATTGTAGGCTAGGCCTACATTTGTAAGATGTTGGAAAGAAAGTATCTTTACAGCAGCCCAATAGCCCAGAATGTTGAATTTATGTTTAAAAGGATGAATCATTTAATTTGGATTTAAATGTTTTATAATAGGCTAGGCCTATGTAACAAATTTAAAAGACTAAAATATTGAGCTTAAATTAGGCCTACATGAAGTAAAAGTATGCACTGTCACTTTAAGAGCTCGTGGAAATTTCAGATCTTGGGAAGCAAACATTTTTCTTACCGGACAGTCTGACTGACCTTCTGGCTAACTGGGTTTTTCTGGACCTTCTTATCAGTAGGCTAGTAGTTTGTTTAGGCATAGGGCCTATTAGTTCATATGTTTTCAAGACATTTCCACTGCGTGGACAAATGCTTTCATCAACACCATTTTGACGAATTTAAACCAACTCTTTGGCAGAAAGCAGCACGCACTTCCAATGATGCCAATAGCGCGAGAGATGTTGCCACTCGCAAAGCTATGACAGGCATCCATTAAAATCGGTCCAGATGCTCGACACCGTTATCAGATTCACGATCGAGCTCTAGGAGAGCTAGAACTTATCTTCTATCCATTATACAGAGATGGATTTAGGCTTTTTGTGTAGGCTACTTAACACAACCGAACGCCGTATATTAGGCTGCGATTGACAGCTGTTACAACGTTGTCTGGTCACTGTTTTGAAGATCAGCATTCGAAGCGCGGCGTATCCGCGCTCTGTCTGATCGCTATTGAAACAGCAGCTGGAGGCGCAATGCTGATTGTAAGCAGAAGTCTGCGTCTAGTGTGATCGCTTAAACTGCTGTAAGATAGATGTTTCATATCTAAAGAATATGTTTTATTTCGATTGGATGTTATAAAGCTACAATGAGTGGAAATTTCGGACAACAATCAACTGCCTCTCCACACAAATTTGCCGCCTTGTTTTACCTGCGCTGAATGGATTTGCTCTGCGCTGAGAACGTGAGAGCAGTGCGCGATTGCGCAGTCGCGCAGCTTAGAGGGAACATTGCTTCGAACACTGAGCATTTCAATGCATGCGAAGCAGCTGAACCTTCATCCAGTTTGTTTGTGAGTGGCATAGATGAATACATACGTAGACGCCACTTTTTGTCATTAACCCTGCTTAGGAGTGCACGGTATGGACGGTATACTATCGTGCGAGGTATTTTTTCCCCCAAGGTATGGATTTTGTCCATACCGCTCTACCGCCATAGCGCATTGCGTCCTGCAGATGGCAGTAATAGACAACGTTTTGAA
>NC_085874.1:31906543-31909043 GCF_034702125.1 Engraulis encrasicolus
TATACTATTCTGTGAATAGGAGTTGCCAAACATGCGTATGTGTTAAAATGTGTGTCTGTCAAGTTGTGTGTGCTTATAGGAGTAAGTGTGTGGGCGCGTATGTGTCTGTGTGTGTCTGTGTGTGTGTGTGTGTGGGGCAGGTGGTAATTATTTCTCCTATTAATTGTCAAGGCGAAGATGGATGGCCATTGCATTTCCCATTACACGATTCTTGCACACCATACATTCTCTCTCTCTCTCTCTCTCTCTCTCTCTCTCTCTCTCTCTCTCTCTCTCTCTCAGTCACACACTTTCACTGCACAGCAAATACGCTTGGCCACACACATTTAGATTGAACGAGTTTGCTCACGCACGCACACATGCACACACGGGTGTCCACACACACACACACACACACACACACACACACACACACACACACACACACACACACACACACACACACACACACACACACACACACACACACTTTTACACAATTGTATGAATTTAAATCTAATGTGCATAGTACTATTATGCTGTGCATAAGTATAAAAGATTGCAAACACTTATTGCCATCAATAAGCACAGACAAACACACCTGTAATGCACATGTTGTTGTAAGAGTAATTTTAGTGAGATTTTTTTTTTTTTAACTTTGAATCATGTTGTTGTATGCGTTCTTTTGTCTCCTCCGGGCCTCCGTAGGTACCTGCTGAAGCCGGACTTCATGAGGCGTTCTGACCGTATGTTTGACCCCTTCTCGGAGACGCCGGTGGACGGGGTGATTGCCGCCACCTGCAGCGTCCAGGTGAGCTATTTTCACGATTCATTATTTGTCGTTATTATGTTATTATTTATTATATTATTATTTGTTATTGTGTTGTGTCGGAAAGGTGATCTCGGGCAAGTTCCTATCAGAGTAAGTGCTGTCCTCTAAGGCAGTGTTTCTCAAACGTGGTCGAGAAATAAATTATGTCATATAATATATATTTGTCTAAATTAATAAAGTATTGCTTAGTCAGTAGAGTCTTTCATCTGCCATTTACGCACAATATAGTAAATTTAGGTCGCCCCGGTAAGCTGCAACTTTGAACGTAGGTGTTACTTTTCTAAGCTTTTGTGGAATCCGATACGATGCCATATTACAGCTTGTTGGTTTGGGGTGCCTTGAAAATTTTCAGGCATTCAAAGGGTGCCTCGCCTAAAAAAAAGGTTGAGAAATACTGCTCTAAGGTTCTAAAGTCTGTGCGTTCTAAGTACATGTGTTGGGCAGGGCTGCAGGTTCGTAGTATGTCTGTGCGTTTGTTGTGTTGGGTAGGACTGCTGGTTCTAATGTACGCGTGTTGTGTTGGAAAAGTGATCACAGGTACTAAGTATGTAGGTGTGTGTGTGTTGTATTGATATATGTGATATCAGGTTCTTACTAGTATGTCTGTGTGTGTGTTATTTTGGAAAGGTGATGTCAGGTTCGTAGTATGTCTGTGCGTTTGTTGTGTTGGGTAGGACTGCAGGTTCTAATGTACGTGTGTTGTGTTGGAAAAGTGATCACAGGTTCCAAGAATGTCTGTGAGTTTGTTGTGTTGGAAAGGTGGAAAGGTGACCTCGGGTTCTAAGTATGTCTGTGCGTTTGTTGTGTAGGAAAAGTGATGACAGGTTCAAAGCTTTGTCTGTGTGTGTGTGTTGTATTGATATAGGTGATCTCAGGTTCAAAGCTTTGTCTGTGTGTGTGTTGTGTTGATATAGGTGATCTCAGGTTCTTACTGTAGTATCAGGTTCTTAGTATGTCTGTGTGTGGTTTGTCGGGTAGGACTGCAGGATCTTAATATGTCTGCGCGTGTGCTGTGTTGATACAGATCATCTCTGGCCAGTTCTTGTCGGATAAGAAGATCGGCACGTACGTGGAGGTGGACATGTACGGGTTGCCCACGGATACCATACGCAAGGAGTTCCGCACGCGAATGATCATGAACAACGGCCTGAACCCAGCGTACAACGAAGAGCCCTTCGTCTTCAGAAAGGTGCGTGTTGGTCAAGGATATAGAAAATGTAGAGCAGGGGTGTCAAACGTACGGCCCGCGGGCCGCATCCGGCCCGCCAGAGGGTTCCATCCGGCCCGGATGTAAAAAATTAAAAAACATTTTTTTTTTACTTTTTTTTTTTTTTTTTCAATGAAATAACCGAAATGCGCAATTACGCCCCTCGGGGCAAAATCGATACCTGCATGACATTAACCCAATGACCCCTCTGTTATACTGTATATATGTAGTAAAGTGCACATCACACTTCTATTATAAATGGTGAATTTGTACTGTAACAGGCATTTGATAAAGCTCATATATTATAGACCTCATATATAGAGATAACATGTTAATACTTCTTATTCGTATTGTATTGGTATTGGTTGTAATTAAATAATAAATATAATTGGATTTGTATTGGTTCCTATTAAGCTGAAATTGGAAACGGGATGTTAGAATGCATGAAAATGCAGGAAATGACATCTAAGAAATATAAAATT
>NC_085874.1:31914043-31919043 GCF_034702125.1 Engraulis encrasicolus
CAGCCTATGCAATTTCTCGAAGGATAGGTGTGGTTTAGTATGGCCGTTGGCCCATTTATTGGGCGATACGAATGTGTTATTTGGCATACATCGTGTCAGTTGTAATCTATTCAAACAAACTATAGTCATCGCCTTTCCACCCCCACTCTACGTAATTTCAGCCCAAGATCTGGCACCCTCGCTGCGGGATAGAATCCATGCTGTCTCTCAGATCGGAACGATTGTGCAAAGTAGCATGGGATTTCCCAGGCTAGCTGCAGTGAGCTGTGCTCTATGGGTCTGCAGCAGTGTTATCTCACCCATGCATTAAACATTAGAGATGCACTGGATCCTGATTTTTTTTAGGATCCTGCCGGATACCGGATCCACTGCTTAAGATCCTGCCGGATCCGGAACCAGATACCGGATCCCAGGCCTGGACTGGGAGAACAAAATGACCCGGGCATTTTTGACCCAGACCGGCCCCTAATAATCAGTGGAGCACATCCGACTACGTATTGACCAAGCGGCGCAATATTCATGCATGAATCTCTCTTTCAGCTGCCAGAAAACACCAGGAAATGTGTGCTGACTATATCAACTATTTATTTAAAATGAATCTTAGTTTGGGCACTGGTTTAGAAATACAATAGATGACCACACTCACAGCAAAAGTAATCTAGGCCTACTCTACTTCTCTCTCTAACTCAACCTCATCCTGGCCTGGTTTGACTAGATGTATGCAGCACTTGCAAAATATTCAAATTAATATAGTATTCAGTGTATTGTTTGTCTAGTAATTTATACAATAAAGATGTTTGTGTCACAAGTCTTATTTTCTCTCGCTGACCCATGGGCACCAGAGGAGGTGCGACAGGCAACAATGCCCAGCAGGTANTAACAGCTACCTGTACAATCCTGAGTGTATAGCCTACTCATAAATTGACCTAGATTAATGTTAAATTGAGGGTTTCTTCTAACAGGTGCATTAGAAGAGGGGTTAATTTCCTGTTATCAAAATGCATCTCTCATTGCATAAGGAAGCTACTTTAATAGCTTGAATGATGAAAGAAAATCATGAACTGCCTATCACCACAATGCTTTAGTGTGTCAAATATGTTAAGAAAGCATTAACATACTGAAGTTTCAAAATGAGCAGTGCTGAAAGTGGTAGGCTACATATAAAATAGTCTACAGATAAAACTGTATCAAAAGCTTATTCAAAAGAAATTCTTCACTTATGTATCATTTCTAATTGTCCTGGATAAAATAACAGCTGAGAGAGATAGAGAGAGAGATGCTAGGTCTTTACCTACAGAATATGGTTTGATTGTGCTCCAAGAATTTAAAAAAAAAATCCGTTTGGCAAACCTTTTCCACACGCGAGACGCGACAACCGTTACGACATATGGACATTTTCACTGCGTGGTAAATGTGATTACGCAAACGATCGCTGAATATTTAGTGAGAGTAGGCACGAGTTTGACAGTCTTCGAAACGCATTTGGTACACGGAATGCTTTAGAACAACACCACTGGTGAGCCATTCAATGCTATACATTTGGCACACTGCCGTGGCTACTATATTGTTTATATTATTCACGTCAGTGGTTTGGTGTAGTCTATGGAATGTTTGTCTTCTCAAATGTCCGTGAGTCGTGCAAGCACACTTATAGTGGTGGGAATTAATGGCCTATTTAATATTAATGTTTAATGCTGAAGTGAGAGTTGGGGAGAGGCATGGAGTATCCTAAAGTTTGAAAGAACAGATCTTGACTTGACTCATACCTGTCAGGGCTCGTAGAGGCTACTACTGCCGCTTCACCTGCTGTCTCCTAGCGTGCTCCTTCACTTCCAACATGCAGAAGTTGTTGTCCCTCTCCTGCTGCTACAACACTACATGCGTGAACACATTATCTTGCCTCTGCTGCAAGTTTTTTTTTTTGCTACCCCTTTTCCGCAAGCTTTTCCACACCACCATTTAGTTTTAGTCTCTCCATCGCTTGTGTCTCAAATTTGCGCGCGTAATGCATGGTAGGGGTGGGGCCGCAATGAATAGACTCAGTCCGACTCAGATGCACCAATGGGACACCCCCTCCCTCTAGCCCCTTTATGTGTGGGCTGATGTCATTGGAGGAGGGCCGAGGGCCGTCAGCACGAAATTGTGGGCCGCCGGTCACATTTTTTTTATTAATTTTTTTTTCATTAATAACAATTATTTTTAAAAGCCGTCATCACCGGCCCTCTAGGGGCGTCGGCCCACCGGGATTTTGCCCGGTTTGCCAGATTGCCAGTCCAGCCCTGCAGGATCCTACGAAGGGGTTGAAACACGTAGCCTACTCGCACACGTGGGCCCTTTTTATTACGTTGGCTCAAACAATTTTTTAGACTCATTGGCTTACTGCCACACTGCCTACAACGGCCGCTGCCAAAGGGCTTTTTCACGCCATGCAGCGATTGGTGTTGTGAAAGACTGACTGAAAAGCCTCGGCTACGTAAAAACATAGATGCAAGGAGATGCACCAGATCCTGATTTTTAGGATTCTGCCGGATACCGGATCCACTGCTTAAGATCCTGCCGGACCCGGACCCTGTGAAAAACCCTATTATCCTGCCGGATCCGGAACCGGATCTTGGATCCGGTGCATCTCTATTAAACACGCACGTATACAAACACATACAGTACATATACATACACAGGCCCGGATTAAGAAGACCGGGGGCCCCTAGGCTGCTGGGTGCTCTGGGGCCTCAGCGGAGGAGAAATTTTGAGACAAATTTACATAGACATAGACTTACAAGTAGAGATGCACCGTATCCTGATTTTTAGGATACTGACGGACACCGGATCCTACGAAAGGATTAAAACACATAGCCAACTCACACACGTGGGCCCTTTTTATTACATTGGCGTAAACTATTTTTAAGACTCATTGGCTTACTGCCACACTGCCTTCAAATGCCGCTTCCAAAGGGCTTTCACTCCATGCAGCAATTGGGGTTGTGAAAGACTGACTGAAAAGCCTAGGCTACCTGAAAAGTAGAGATGCCCCAGATCCTGATTTTAAGGTAACTGCCAGATACCGGATCCACTGCTTAAGATCTTGCCGGATCCGGATAGTCTGAAAAACCCTATTATCCTGCCGGATCCGGAACCGGATCTTGGATCCTGTACGTCTCTACTTACAAGCTCCCAACGGTGGAGTGGAGTATTAACAAGATTTAGACTGTATACTTGTCACAACAGATGCATTTTTCAATATCTATCACAGTTCTGCCTCTCTTTTTGTACTTTTGGCCAATTGGGCCCCCCTGGCAGGCGGGGGCCCCTAGGCTGCAGCCATATTTAGCCTGTGCATTTATCCAGCCCTGCATGTACACATACAAATACACACACACACACACACACACACACACACACACACACACACACACACACACACACACACACACACACACACACACACACACTGCACTTCTTTCTCCCTTTCTCTTTCTCCTGCTCTACCTTGCCATGCGTTTTTCTCATACACATACTACCACCAATAAACACTTCCCACACACGTACTCACACACAGAGCCATACACACGCATGCACACATGCATGCACAAACACACGTACGTGCGCGCGCGCACACACACACAAATACACACGCGTGCACGCACGCACACACACACACACATGCACGCACACACACACACACACGCTGCAATGCTTGCCTTGCTCTAGGCATCTCATTTTGTGGCGCTGAGTTTCATTAACGAGCATATCTGACTTCACATTGAGGAAACACAGGCGCTATGTTGATATTTTTACAACAAAAGTAATAAAAAGAGAGGAGACAGAGAGAGAGAGCACATTGGACTTTTCATTGGGGAAGCATAAAAGCTATGGGTACTTTTGCAACAGAAATAATAAAGTCAAGTCAAGAAACTCAGAGACACAGAGAAGAAAAGAACAGAGATTGTGTGTGTGAGAGAAAGAGAGAGAGCAAGATAGAGAGAGAGAGAGAGAGAGAGAGAGAGGGAAGGAGAGAGAGAGAGAGTCTGAAACACTGTGAATGCAGCAGACAATTCTGTAACAGCAGAGTCAGACCTCAAGGCACTGCAGAGGGTCTTTACCAACTCACTGAGTATATGTGTATACACACTGCCTTTCACATGTATGTACTGTCTGCTACTATATTTCTGCATGACTAATAATTTTGCCTGCATTTTTATATATCATTGTTTAGTCGCCTATTCAGCATTTGTTTGTGAGGTTATTGGGTTTTGAGGTGTATGTTTACATTTGAATGCACGTGTTTGTGTACGTGTACGTGTACGTGTACGTGTACGTGTACGTGTGTTGAGTGTGTGTGGTGTATGTGTATGTGTGCGAGCGCGTGAGTGTGTGTGCACTCATGTCATCAGTCTTAATGTGCTACTGGCTAACAATCTCTCCCTTCCTCCCGCTCTCTCCCTCCCGCTCTCTCCATCCCTTCCTCCCGCTCTCCCTCCCGCTCTCTCCATCCCTTCCTTCCTCCCTCTCTCCCCCTCCTCCAGGTGATCCTACCTGACCTGGCGGTGCTGCGTATCGCAGTGTATGACGACAACAACAAGCTGATTGGCCAGCGCATCCTGCCGCTGGACGGGCTGCAGGCGGGCTACCGCCACATCTCGCTCCGCAACGAGGGCAACAAGCCGCTCTCCCTGGCCACCGTCTTCTGCAACATCGTCCTCAAGACATACGTGCCCGACGGCTTTGGCGGTGAGGAGAGAGAGAGAGAGAGAGAGAGAGAGAGAGAGAGAGAGAGAGAGAGAGAGGAGGGGGTTTGCGTGGGGGGAGGAAGAGAGAAGAGTGGAAGGGTGGAAGCGTTGGGGGAGGGAGAAGGGAGAGGTGGGGGTGAGGGGTCAACATCGTGCTCATGGCATATGTGCCCGACAGCTTTGACGGTGAGCAGAGAGAGAGACGGAGAGAGTGCTAGAGGGAGAAACAGAGAGAGTGGAGGGGGGATAGGGCGTGGGGGGAGGGGGAGGGGA
>NC_085874.1:31939043-31949043 GCF_034702125.1 Engraulis encrasicolus
TTTTTTTAAGTCTGCACAAACATCTGAAAATTATACTACACAAGAGTGGAGGTTTTTTTTCTCTCTTTCCTGAGCACTTTATACGGTTATGTGGTAGGCTGTTTGATTTTATTTTATTTCATTTTTTTAACATAAATGTAGCAAAGCACTCACTGTCACCCGTCAGATAAGAATGTAAAAGATTCACAGGCACTCTGTCCCTCTGCTGGGCCCTGGGGTGCAGTTCTCGAAACCATAGTGGCTAACTACGTTTGCTACTTTGTTGTTTGCAATGCAATTTTTCATTGACAACTACCAAAGTTGCTAACTGGCTAACAACTACACTTTCGAGAAACACACCCCAGGTGCGGTGCTGCTGGGGGACCCGTGTTCTGTCGAGGTGGGCTAACCCTAACTCCTAACTCCTAGGGGGCGCTGTTGTAGTGCGGTACAGTAACGGCTTGGTAGCTCAGCTCGACAGGTAGCTCATATCAACGGGTGCATTCCAATATGCAGACTTCTGTCCTCCACTTGTGCTTGTGGCCTCGCATGTTGTTGACGCCCCACCACCTTGGAAAAAACGATAAAGTTTCCCCGCTGTCAGCCTAGCCACAACAAGTTTTTAGGGACTGTTCTTCATTCACTATCCCATTTGCAAATGAGGAAATGACATTAGCATTGGGCTTTTGCAAGAGATTTAATTATTTTTCTGTCGTCGGTGACGTCATAATGAGGTCACAAGCATGCAAATGAGCAAGGAAGGACAGAAGTCTGCATATTGGAATGCACTCAACAAGACGGCGGTCCTTAAAGCCGACGAGGGGGGGGGCCAAAGGGTTTGGTTTTCCCGGGTCCCAGGGAAACGGAAAGTCGAAGGAAGGGAGCACAGAATTTGGTGGTCCGCCATTACATTGTATGTATAGAAAGGGAGGAGTCGCACACTGGAGCTGAATGCAGAATCAAAAACTGTATTAAACAAAGCCGAAAAAAGTAAATAAAACCGACAGACAGGGGACAAACGTTTCGGGTCTAGCCCATCATCAATGTTCCCAGTGGGCTAGACCCGAAACGTTTGTCCCCTGTCTGTCGGTTTGATTTACTTTTTTCGGCTTTGTTTAATACAGTTTTTGATTCTGCATTCAGCTCCAGTGTGCGACTCCTTTCTTCCTTTTCATTATACTGCTCTTGGAATCACGCACTGAGCGATACGTTCAGGATAAGACAGTGGCGCGGACGCCACCCCACCATTACTATGTATAGAAAGGGGCCATTTCAGGTGATTTTGTCCCGGGGGCCCGGTCAAAGCTGTCCGCAGGCCCTGTGTGGATAGGTATAAAGCGCACGCTGCAGTTTGTTGGCACAGCACAGCTGGCGCACGCTGGTCTCCCCCTTGCTCTGCACACTACTTTCTGTTGGCTTGCTCCTGTTTTGTCCCGTTTTTTTTTATATTGTTTTTTTGTTTGTTTGCTGTCTCTTGATGAAACAGAGGCAATTGTCTGTGGCTTTCCCATAAATGTCAACTCTCACACACACACACACACACACTCACACACACACACACACACACACACACACACACACACACACACACTCACACACACACACACACACACACACACACACAACTGCCCTTTCTGTTGGACTGGTTCAGTATTAGTGCTAAGAGAAGTCCGGTGCCCCTGAACTTGAATAAGGCAGATTGAGTGGAGATGATGTGCACCTGGGACCTGAAGACATCAGTAATCAAGAGTCCATATTCAGTGAGAATCTTGATGTTCTTTTTGACCCTTGTGTCTGTGTCTGTTACCCTTGTGTGTGCGCCCCCCCCACCACCACCACCACACACACACACGCACACGCACACACACACGCACACGCACACGCACACGCACACACACACACCCTGTCTCATGGCTGAAGCCGAGGTTTAGAACGAGGTCTTCACTAGCGAGCCTCACTGTCCAGATCCTGAATATGTTGTTTAGGCCATCCCAGTCAGTCTGGCCATCGCCCTCAATGTGTGCTTTTTTTGTCACCTCTGTGGCCAGTGAAGGGATGGGAAGTGTGTGTGTGCGTGTGCGTGTGTGTGTGTGTGTGTGTGTGTGTGTGTGTGTGTGTGTGTGCGTGTGTGTGTGTTTGTGCGTGTGTGTGTGTGTGTGCGTGTGTGTATGTGTGCGTGTGTGTGTGTGTGTTTGTGCTTGAGAACACTGTATGAGGGTTGATAAGGAGGCAGCACTGGCTAGGCTGTCCCTTAATACTACTGATGAGAAAGAAGGTTAGCCAGAATGGTACGAGAAGACCAGAGAAGTTGTAATATATGAGAAGGGTCACTTCCGTTGGCTCCTATAGTTGCGGGCAAGAATGACTGGGAAACCTAAAGTCAATGGGGCTTAATGCTAAAATACTTTTTACTCAAAATTCCTGTCATCAGCCTCTAAAAAACAAATTTCCTGTTTAGAACTATGGTTGGTGTTATTCAAGAGGAGGTATTGTCGAGTTCTTTGGGTGATGAGTTTTTCCACCAGGGCAGAAGATTTCGACCTTTACTGGCTAGCATTCGGCTAATGTGAATGGATTTGGCCTCATAAAAATACAGCTTGCTGACTCAGTATATAATAACCTAGAGGCGCAAAAAAAATCAAATTATGGCTAAAATGAGTTATTTTTAGAACTAGTTTAGAATGTAATATTAATATTTGGGGCAAAAATGTATACGAGACAAAAAATATTGTAGCCTGGTTGATTTTCGGCAGCTCGATGGAAAACCATTCATTATTCACTTGCCCACGATCGCCAACTAGGCGCAGTACCACACTGACCACTTAGGTCAGTGACCCTTCTCATTGGCTACATATTCTCTGGCGGTGGCCTGTGACCTTCGCCCTTTGAACTGCTGTGATGGAGGTGGGCCGTAACTGCTGTTGTCGTGTCTCCTGCTTCTCGGCCAAGTGCAGTCGTTATTTTTACTTGATGCTATTGTGTGTACCGGTGCACTTTCAAAGGAGTTGCTGGCATGGATTTACCACTTGTGTACTTTCAGGGAAGCTTTGGACTGGGTGAGGGTGGCTAGTTGTGCAGTGTAACTGTAGCTAGTTGTACAGTGTGACTGTCATATGGACTGCTTGGACTGTGCCTACAGGGAAAATGGTGATGATGAAGACTCCCTCTCGCACAGAGAGAAATAGAAGGACTGTTCTGTGACCAACTTGTCGCTCCTTTTGGCAGTACCTTTTTGCAGAGTAATGATGTTCCTACTACAAAGGTGCACTGTGGTGATCTATGGGCTACCGTATTATGCCCACATGTATGGAACTCATTTTTCTGATCTTTTTTCCCCAAAAAGATTCTTTCTGACACATCATTGTGCCTTAATAAGGTGCATAAAAGTACATCAATGGTAGTAATGTGTTCTGCAAGAAGATACTGCCAGTGCGATAGGCTTAGTGAAGTGAAGGACTATCATCTTGCCTTTGTCTGTGTGCATGGGGAAGGACTCTGGGTATATAAGGGCAGCTCACTGTGCTATAGTTGACATGGCGTCATCGTGCACAAAACTTGACACGACACCCCTTCCCTTTCAGACAGTAGTCCTACTACATTTTGTAGGCTCTAATGAGTGTTGACAATAACAACAACAACAACAACAAAAACGGTTAATATGATGCAAGTTACTTAACAGTATAGTAGCAGTAGTAAGACCATAAACGGGAGTCGTAGACACTTTGAAAAGTTATTGTTTGTGTGCGTACTGTACTCTATCTGCATGGATGGAGATGTCCTGTGACCCAAATCTAAGTAAAGGGGGAATGCCACGGTCCTCAAGGGCTTGGGGGAAAGCACAGTGCCGCCAGTGACACAGGGGACGCCTGTCGTTCAACCACTAGCTTTTCTTTTTTTAATTATTATTAATTTATTCATTCTTTTGAACACCAATGCCACCTCACCCTCTGTCTGGTGTTGATCTCCACATATCTAGGGCAAATCGTATGAGCCAAGTGCTTTGAAAAACTTTTCATCGCTTTCAAATGTGCCACTCTGTCTTGGTGTAGGACGTTTAAATTATTTTACAAATGATAAATGCCAAAATAAGGGGTTATTTATATAAAGACATATAAATAAATATACATATATATATTATATATTAAATTTTGCGTGTAGTTTAAGACTATATTTGTTTAGGTAGAGGCTTTTTTGCACTAGTTGACTGTTTTCTGTTGTGCAACTTTAAATTAGCTTCGTAGGTTGCAGAAAAAAAAGATTATTTTTGCAGAACAATGTCGTTTTGATTTTAAAAGATTTTCATTTTGACCGTTTTAACTGTAGCTTGTCAGCAATGCATTCTGTGGGTGGTTTTGTATTTATATTGTATTTGTCTAACTTCTAGCAATGACAAAAACTAAAACAATTGTTGTTAACCTGCTTCTTTAATACTGTTTTATAGTATGTGTACCAATAAACTATACAGGTGTTAAACGAAAATCCTGGCTTTCGTTTTCCTTATCATAATATTTTTTTTCTTCATCGCTGTCCTTTTTTCTTTAAGATCCAAACCAGGGACAGGCAAACTAAGGGCACAGGGGCCAAATACAACCCTTTGCTCTGTTACAGTAAAGTACTAAGAAAAAGACTCAAACACAAGCAGATAATTGGAGTGCGTCTGGGTCTTCACCTTTTTCCTTGGTGCTCATCAGTGTAAGGGCTCACAAGTTCACAAGGTTCACAAGAACCTTCTTGGATTAAGAAAAGGACTATAATTAAACTTCGCCTGTGTATTTAATATTATATCCACAGGTCTCCCAACTGGTGTGCCATGTTTGTTAATAGCTTCTTCAAAAAGTATTTGCGAACCTGTAGGTTTTCCATCAAAAGCATGCAGTCATTCTTACTAGAGCTTTGTTCGAAATAGGGGCTCTTCATTTTGCATTGGTACCTTAGGGGTTTTTATGTATGCGACCCACAGACAGAACCATTTACTCACCACTGATTTAGACTAATTAGTGATCTTTGACCTTTTATGGATGAATTTGTGATTTTGTACATGACTGTAGGCTGCTGTACATAGCCAATGTGGAAAGTTGCCATTCTGGGAATGTAGGCTACACTTGTAATAGCTCCCTGCTTTACTGTACATTCGGATTATAAATCACATGAAATGTTTTAAGATGTGATTAAATGTTCTAGCCTATTGATCATTGGAAATCTCTGTCCAGACTCCAGATCTGTGCATGTCTTGATGCAGCAAATGTATCAAAGTGGCTCAACGATTTTTTTTGGTCAGGCTAATCATTCATCCAGATCATCTGAGTCTATAGCGTTCAGTTGTAGGCAACAGGACTTTTTCTTCAAAACAAGTCCAGTTGCCTACAACTAAACGTTTTTTTTTAACCAGGTTGTATAGCCGATCATCAACCTTTACCCACTCCAACATAACTCAGGTTTATGGGTTATGGGCTAAAGGCGTTCTTAACCAAACAAAACACTTTAAGACAGAAGAAGACTATGTCCAAGTGTACAAAAGGGTAGATTAGCTGTGTTTTATTTGGACTCGGCTTTTTCTTTTGAAAACACTGTTTGAAAGTGGAGCACGACAAGCCTGCTTGAAAGGACCCCTCCCGCCTCCCTTTTTTTTGTAAACATCAAAGGCCGACGGTGTTTTTGTGCATGGTCTAAATAATAATCTTTGCATTATTCATCGGGATGATCCCTCTCTCAGGCTGCTCTGCTTCGTCAAGTGGGCATGATAATTGCACTTTTAATGTGTTCCATTTAGCCAGAAGGGTAGAAAATGAAAATGGTGTTTGTGTTGTCCTGGTAACAGGGGCGCACTGCATATAAAACGCGTGATTAGACACTTTGTGCTGTGATGAGCGGGGCTAACCCAGAAGAGAGGTTTTCAACTTGCTCCACGCTCAAACTATTCAGTTCGATAGTGCATGGCTGACTTACAATGTTCAAACTGTCGGATAAGACAGAGGGTCGGCGTGGCACACAGATCCTGTTGGACGCCATGTCCAAAGACAAAGTCCATTTGGCCAAGTTTGTTTTAGACGCGCTGGACGACAAAATCGTCGACTCCAAAACCGAGGGTGCCCAGACTCCACTCATCTCATCGATTTTGTTGCCAGACTGTCAGGCGAGGTCCAAGTTCACCAAACTCCTGTTGCAGCGCGGCGCGAACGTTAACCACACAGACGAGTGCGGGCGCACGGCTCTGAGTCACGCCTGCGAGAAAGGTTACCTGGATGCGGTCAAGATCCTGGTCCAGAACAACGCAAACCCGGAGATGGAGGACCTGTGGGGGAATACTGCCCTCATGTATGCTGCAGTAGCCGGACACTCTATGGTAGTCCAGTTTTTAGTGAGGGCTTTCAAGCGCCTTGGACTACAAATTGACAGGCAAAACAAAGTTGGAAACTCCGCCGTGAAAGTGGCCCAGTACCTCGGCCATAAAGAATGTTTGCATGCGCTGAAGAATCCCTCAAAAAAAGGTAGAGAGTACGACATTGGCTCTCCCGTTGACAGTGCGCGCGTCAAGGAAGATGGTGATATACAAGAAAATGCGCCTCTCCAAAAAGCAGCAGAATTGAGTGCGCAAAAGCGGTCGTTTTTTGTCACTAACGAAGGAATGTCGAGAGAGTCTTCACGCGTGCCCAAAACGGCTTTAGGTCGGAGGCGATCACTCATTGTGAGACATCGCTTGCCGTCCATGGACTCCATTGAAGAGTATGAGAAAGAGAGTGGAGGCTCTCCGACCTCTCCACAAAGTCTTTTCTTTGCTGGTATAACACTGACTCCGAAAACTCCCCAAAGATCCAGTACTCCTCAGTCTCCACGTCAGGGAGAGAAGGCGGGCTCCGCTGATGACCCCAACTACTTGCCCTCGTTACCCAGAATAACAAGTCACTTGTCCACTGCTCAGTTTTCTCCAAGGCCGTTTAAAACTGTGCCAAAAAGTTCTACGCCTGAAACTTCTTCGCCCGCCTGCTTTTCTAGTCCGCTGGGTATCCTGATGACGCCGATAACAGAGACCGTGTCCTGCAAAGTCACGGAGCAGGAGCCTGTGAGGAAAAACACCGTTGATTTCAGCATTCGGCGATTTGACGACAGCTACTACCAAAAGCGCTGCAGTTTGCCCACCAGCCTTCTGAGCCCTTTGCCCCCGGAGCGCGCGCAAACGTGCGTGCGTAAATTCAAAGCTGCATGGAGGAATCCGGTGACTCAAGATTGCACTGAGCCTACGGGAGAAGCGCCGTTGCCACCGGCACAAACGGCTCTCTCCGTCTTGAGCAACAGACTCCTGAGAAGGTTTACTTTTCCAGAGTTTAAAAAGACTCCCAAGGACTTGCAGAGCGAAGGGTGCTCAGCGCACGAGGGCGGAATTGGAGAGGCAGTTAGTCGGGGGATGCCGCGCTCCGAGACATTTCCCCTGTGCACAAACCACCCGCAGGTGGGCAGTAAGCCCAGCATAGACAGCATTAGCGCTGTGAAGTGCGAGTTTGACTTTCAGTTCAAAGTGGCTCCTCCGAAATGCAGTCCTTGACTGTGCGTAATGGCAAGACTGTACCAGACAACAGACCTCTCTCACATTAGGGCGGAGCTTAAGGAACTACCTTAAACAACTTGTGCTCCTTGGTGACAGTGCTCCATCCATCAACTGTGTGAACATATGTCAAGATTAAATGATAAAATAAGAGAAAGTGGTTACTCTACGTGTATGCTATACGATATTCGACAATTCTACCTGACAAGCAAATCCTGTCTCCCTGCTCCTCCCTGGACTTCAACTTTTCCTCGACATTGGGCAAGTGACTGCTGTGGCCCGCCGCGCTTGGCTTTATCTTTAAATGTAAGAAGTATATTCATTGTTAACCTTATTATACGTTATCTTCACCATCAATCCTGCTGTCCCCCCATTTCTGTGAATTGACCGGAATTCGTCGCCTTTTCAAATAAAAGTGTGACATTAGTATGCGTGCTGCTTTGTGTGTGTTGACTGTTGACTGCTGGATTGCTTTAAGTGATTCAGTTGAAATGTTCTGTTTCTAAGTCGAGTGGTCTTTCGGTGGCTGAGTGTTTTCCCCTTCCTCTGACAAGTTACCTGTTCCGACGCGTGTCGTTACCTATCTCTGAACAAAATACATAGTGGTGCTGGAGGATGGTGACTATGCCTTTTCAAATAACATATAATGTACTGCCAAACACGGGGATGACCACAAAACTGCCCATCAGCTTATGGACGTCTACGTTGGAAAGCGGGCGTCTGCTGGGCTTCTTTTCCAGCCGGGCTGCGGGGGGATGCTTCTCCTGTATGGGTCTCTTTCTGCAACACGGCTGAGTGAACACGTTATCGAGCCGCATCAGGGATTGCATTCAGAGCCCCGCTTGCGCACAGAGCAGCATCTGCAGCCTCATGCACGGCCAGGAGGGGGGAGGAAGATGAGGAGGAGGAGAGAGTGGGGGAGGGGGGGTGTAGCGATTCAGTCCATCACCTCAGCTGTAACGACAGACATGGAAACAACAGCATTGCGGGACTAGCTCAACGGCTCTCCCCACAGCCAGCTGCAACTTCGCCCGAACTTGCTCCACTGCCGCCGACAGCTCTCCTCCCTGAGTCACGCTGCAGCGCTGCTGACCTGGCGGGTATGAGCGACGCGGCAGTCGAGATACTGCTGTACCGCGCCGTGAATGCGTCTTTGTCCTGCTTTTCAGCAGGACCGCATACATCTGGAGCCAACGCGACGCGTCGATCAAACGAGCCCGGCACGCTGCGAAAGTGAGCAGTTCTCAGATGCTAACTCACGCACACCTGGAGTCGCTGCAGCCGCAATGAGTGTAGGAGCGTGACTGCTCAACGCAAAGCGGAGCGCGTGCCTGTCTCGTTCCCCTTCTCCTCTTCCTCCTCCTCCTCCTCCTCCTCCTCTTCCACCACCTCCACTCCTCCTGTAGTGACTTTTTTTCACTCCTCCGTCGGTGTTTTCCCCTCGGAAGCCTGCTCGACGATGGAAGTGCGCGGCTTCAGGACCATGGACAGCGTCAGGGGCGTCCTCTGCCTTCTCGGTAAGTGCAGGTGCATTCCAATGCCAGTTATGAGGGGTGTCGTGACTCACATTCGAATGTTACAGTTGAGCTAACCATACATTTGGCTGGTGTCTCTTCAAACCTTTTCTGGTAGCCGAATAGTTCTGCCAAGTGCAATTCGTGACCAGTTAATAATAATAATAGCAATAATAAGGATAGCCTTATAGCCATTTGGTAGGCCATTACTCAATGAACGTTTGTGAACTGCGTAGCTGGAACTTTTTATCGGAAGTATTGCTCGGATTTGTGCAGCAGAAAATGTACTGAATTAACTGAATATGAGATTTGAACAAGTTAATGTTGTGTACAGTCTCTCGACGTACGTTTTGGCGGGTGGGTGACGCAAACTTGTGGGTTTCAGGCACGCTGACACGACTCCTCGTGATGGCTGAGCAGGAGAGTGAAAATCTTTCGGGACTGTCTACCAACCCGGACAAAGACATCTTTGCCGTGCGGGAGAATGGCACGACTTGCCTGATGGCAGAGTTTGCCGGCAAATTCGTCATACCATACGACGTTCTCGCACTGAATGGCATTGATGTGAGTGTTGGTTTTCGTCATCGGTTGCAGTGCTGTGTGTAAAAAAAAAAAACATATCTATTTAAGCGCAGTCAATAAAATGTGAAGGCTCCAAAGTTTATTTTAACCCCACGGTGATTGAGAGTAAGAATAACTCCGTGGGTGGATAAATAGGCTACTTCGTGTCATGTTAATCACGGAAAAAGTTACCCAGATATTGGTAAGCATAGGACGCTGTAACATAGCCTAGCTTTAGAAAATAATAATTCTAAATGCTGCAAATACTTTTTTAACTGTGTTGATAGCGGTGAAACCATCCCTTGACACATATGGGAGGCGAGTCTTGTTGGTTGTCTAAGAGTTAGTCCAGTCCTTTATTCTATGACAGTAGTGGTGTCGATGATGGATCTTATACAGCTGGCTG